>NW_027187460.1:13394570-13408259 GCF_028583685.1 Petaurus breviceps papuanus | reverse complement strand
ATCTGTTTAACAGCATCTTGATTTCTCATAAAGTCATTAGCTTCCATTTGCTCCAATCTAATTCTGAAGCAATGATTCTCCTCAGTGAGCTTTTGAGATTCTTTTTCCATCTGGCAAATTCGACTTTTTAAGGCATTCTTCTCCTCATTGCCTTTTTGAGCCACCTTTGCCATTTGAGTCAGTCTGGTTTTTAAGGTGTTATTTTCTTGAGTCAGGCTGTTGACTCTCATTTCATAATTTTCTTGCATTGTTCTCATTTCTCTTCCCAATTTTTCCTCCACTTCTCTTATCTGCTTCTTAAGGTCCTCTATGGCCTGTAACCAGCTTGTATTTTCCTTTGAAGCTTTTGGTGTAGGAGTTCTGACTTCACTGATATCCTCCTGTTCCATGCCTTGCTCCTTCTTATCCCCAAAATAGGAGTGTAATGTTGGAATCTTCTGTCTGCTTTGTTTCCTTTGCCTGCTCATTTTGCCACTCAATGATTTGACTTTTGGGCTTTTTGCCACAGTAGGACTCTGACACCAGACAGGGGAGTTTTCGTCCTAAATGCTGGGGTTTTCTCAGCTGCCGGAGGTATTAGATGGGTGCCCTCTCTGAGGTCTCCACACGCTCTGGCAAGCTGGACACACACCCCAGGACCTCCACCCTAGACTGCAATCCAGATCCAAGCAGGTTAAAGCAAGAGCGATTACCCCTCAGACTGGTGCTTGGTCCCCCTACACTCTGCAGGCCAGGGGCTGAAGCCTCCACGTGGCACTGGCAGGCTGTGCCGGGGTCTTAGCGGTTTCTCACCCCGGGGGTAAAAGCCACGCACTCCCACTTACTGGGTCCCAAAGTCCAGACTGCACTGGCCTCTCACCTTGTCCTTCACATCTATTTATTGATAAATCTGGAAACGGCCACAGCTGCTGCTGATCTGGAGTTCCTCTGGCTGGTGGCTGGTCAGGCCTGCCCTGGGGCTAAAGCCCCGGCGTGGTGCTGGGCTCGGCTCCCAGAGCATTGCGCTGGCCATTACTGCCGGCCTGCCGGGCTGTTCTCAGCGGGAGGTTAGCTTCTCTGTGTCATTTTGTGGGTTCCACAGCTCCAAAGTTTGTTTAGAGTCTCCTTTTTACCTGAATTGGGGAGGGTGGAAGCCGGAGCTGCGGGAGGGTCGTGCTTCTACTCCACCATCTTGGCTCCGCCCCCCCTGTATTAGAAAATTCTTAAAGCTTCTTCTACTTTTGGAGAGCTGTAATGATCAGAACAACTTTCCTTGCAACTTCAACCCATTATTTCTAGTTCTATGCTTTGGGGTCAACAGAAAAAGTCTAACCCCACTTTCATATTATAGCTTTTCAAATACTTAAAGACAGCTATCATAATTACCCCAAGTCTCTTAGACACAGAGGATAGAGCTCTGAGCCTGGATTCAGGAATATCTGAGTTCAGATTCAGTCTTAGACACTAGCTATGTGTCCCTGGGCAAGTCATTTAACCTCTGCCTCAGGTTCCTCAAATGTAAAATGGGAATAACTATAGCACCTCTCTCCCAGGGTTGTTAGAAGGATCAAATAAAATAATATTTCTAAAGGACCTAGTGTAAAGCGAAGTACAAGCAGTTTTCCAGAAGACTGATGCTGTGGACAGCTTTGAAGGTTCTGATTACATAGTATAGTGAATATTCTATTTATTCAGTAACAAATCAGAGCAAAACATTCACAGAAAATCAAGGTACAGCATTCACAATGTTACAATTTATCACAGAACAACAAAATACAGCATTCACAAGATTTATCACTAAAATGGCCAAATAATTTTCATCAAAGTGGTCACAATAGTTTTCAACAAAGTACAGTCATTTAGTAACTCAATCATTTAATTATCCTTAATTGCCTCCTTAAAGGACACAAAATGCAAAAGTCAAAGTACTCCACCCCTGGATAGTACATTCATTTAGTTAATCACAGAGCCCTTAATTCAATCACAAAGTACAGTCACAAATAAATTACTACTCAACAGCAAATAACACAGTTCAGCAGACAGGGCTTCCAGCTGTCTGACCATTACATCCATACCTACTTAGTTACCAGAGAGGGAAGCACCAACATAAGCCTGGGACCAGGGCTGGGGGGGAAGAGAAGGGGCTCAATGGCTGCCCAGAATCTCATCTGGCCAAATCACACAGCTCTTCCCAAAGTGAGTCCCAAAGCAAAACCTCACATCAGAGTCAGTAACTACTCAGTATTCACGGAGAGGTCTTTTCATCTTGACTCCAGGCAGGCTTTCAGCTTTCATGGTTTCCCTTCCATGGTCCCAGCTCCTACCCGGATTTACCAGACTGTCACCTGGATTCAAAGGCAGACAGCTCCCAGTTCCTTGTCCAGCAGTTCCTGTTCCACACTGAAGCTCACAGTGTTCAGTCAACACTAAATCCTTCACAGTCTCTGTTCCTGGGAAGTCAAGCTTAACAAATCCACAGACAGACAAAGTACCAACACCACAGTCATGCTGCTCCTGGCAGCTTTTCAGCAGCTCCGACTGGCCCTCGGAAGTCTTCAGCAGGAGTCTCAGCTGGTTCCCAGAATCAAACTCACTTCATCCATTTCTCAAAATAAAAATCATTCTCTCCAGCTTGAGCCTCTTCATCAGCCTCTAGAACCTGGCCCCAGGTAAATCTGAAATTCCAGCTAGGGCTTCTCCTAATATAGCCATTAGCTCCTCCCTGTTGTGCTCCTTCCTGTTACATCAGCAACAGGGGTTTCTACCTTTTGTTTCTTAATGGAGGCTTGATCTAATTAATTTCAAACTAGGTGCTAAGTCCCTTTTAGCTTTGCCAATACAAAGGGATCAAATTACATTACTATTACACCTAGCACAGTGCCTGACACAGGATAGGCACATAATAAATGCTTAATTCCCTTTACTTCCCTCTGCAGATTAAGCATCTTCAGTTTCTTTACAATCCTTTCACAAATCCTCATGTTACTTGAACCTTCTTGGTAGTGTTCTGGATGTTTTCCAATGTATCAGGGTTCTTTGGTAATATGTGTTATAGGAATTGAACTGAATGATTTTTTAAAATAAAATATTTAATGTATGCTAAACTCTGGAGATAAAGATACAAACTTGAAGAAGTCTTTTATCCTCAAGGAATTTACATTACTTTTCCAAGAGGTACATATTACTTGAAGAAGAAGATGGCTAGGATAGCTGCTTTATAGAATGTGAAGCATAGCCCAGTGTGGTCTGAGACTGGCTAGGCATTTTGGGCTAATTGAACATAATATTCTATATGTGATCTAAGTGTTACAAATGGACTCATTATTTTTGAATACTAATCATCTTTTTAAAATAATTTTTCATTATTTTTTGGTTTTGCATTGCTAAATTTCCCTCTGTATCTCTTCCTTTTCCATTCCCACTGACCCATTCTATATGACAAGTAATTTTAAAAGAAAAAATAGGGAAGAAACCAAAATTAGGAAAGCCAAATTATATATTGAAAAAAATATATGATAAGCAGTACCCAGTGTCTTCTTATTTCTCTTCTTTATGCTTTTTTGTGTTTTTGTTGTTTGTTGTTGTTGATCTTTTCTTCTTAAAGACCAATGATATCACAAGGGTGATGTCTTGACTTGTCCATGAATTGAATTTAAGTGAGGCAGAGCTATGCAAAGTCATCAGCTTCATTCTTCTCCAGAGTGTAGTGCCAGTACAAAATTTACAGCACTGACTGTGTCTTTAAATAGTTCCATATAATGCTTGATCACAAAATATAACAGATTCTCCATATAGAGGATATAACCAAAACATTTATTTAGACACCAGAAAACCAAATCCCCAAACCAATAAACCAGTTCCATCATAGTACTGAAGAAGTTTACAAGCCATGACAACACAGCCACAACATCCTTTAGCATTCCCACAAACCAATATAAGATCAATATTTACTCACAAACCTGTCTCCTTACCTGAGTATCCACTCTCTCCCACCATCCCTCTAGCTCTGATTCCTACCTTCCTATGACTCTGCTCTACCCTTCAACAAACTCCTCCTACCATAGGCTCGATGTGACTACATTCAGCCTAATAGGGAGCAGAGTTTACTTTGAAAGTAGGGAAGGTCTTCAAATTCTCCCCAGGTCTGTTAAGGGGCAAGGAAGATCTTCAAATCACCATTACCTTCACCCCAAGATCTTTCATGTCCCTTACATAGCAAAAATATCTTAACAATACATTTCATTACATAGATTAATGAGAGTTTAGGGATAATTGATGGGGAAACTGGTGTCAATAGAATTTTGCAACAATATAACAGGGATAATAGAAAATAAGCACATAAAATAATAACTTAGGGTGGGGGCCTGGTCACAAGCACCCTATCTTTCTCCCCTGAATGAATAGGGCTCAAAATGTTGGGGTAAGGGGTGAAGATCTCTTTTCCAAAGGCACTTCAAGCTAAAATTGGATGTAGAGCTGTCCCTGCCCCAAGAGGTTCCATTTGAGAGGTCAGTTCTTTAGCTGCCATCTGGAGCTTGGTTGACACCAAGTTCAAGAGGTCACATTCAAAAGAGCAGTTCTTTAGCTAAGCATCTGGAGCTTGGGCAACGCCAGGTCCAGAGGTGGTACATCACAGTCATGGACAGGAGATGGCATCTGGCTTAAGCAACCAGGCATCTGCAGGTGGAGGGTGCCAAGCCTGCAGAAAACAAATATTGCAAACAAGTTTAACAGATAAAAAGTCAAAAAGAGACAAATATAGGGTCAGCCTTGCTTCTGGAGTTCATGAATTCACTATCATAGCCTCATTCATGGAGAATATCTGCCACTGTCCTTCTCTCTGTATTCCAATGGCTTAATACGCTGCCACAAGTTCAGCAAATTGACCACTTCTATTTATCCCAGCACTTTCTTTAATCTGAGTCTTCCTGAAGATGTGACAAATTTGGATACAATGGTTCAGGAAGATTTGTAGGGGCGGTTCTCACATATCTCTTCCATATAACATCAAGCCCATTTTTTTGAGTCTTGTCATTGGAGATCACATTTTCCATTGAGCTCTGGCTTTTTCATCAGGAAAATCTGGAAGTCCCTTATTTAATTAAATGACCATCTCCTTGCCTGAAAGATTATGGTCAGTTTTGCTGGGTAGTTGATCCTTGGTTGGAGTCCTAGCTCTTTTGCCTTATGAAATATCAAATTCCTCTCCCTCCAGTCTTTTAATGTAGAAGCTGTTAAGTCCTGTGTAATCCTGACTGTAGTGCCACGATATTTGAATTATTTCTTTTTGGCTGTTTGCAGTATTTTCTCCTTGACCTTGTAATATTGGAATTTGGCTACTATATTTCTTGGGGTTTTCAATTTGGGCTCTCTTTCAGGAGAAGTCCAGTGAATTCTTTCCATAACTGTTTTACCCTCAGATTCTAGGACTTCAGGACAGTTTTCTTTGACAATCTCTTAGAGAATGTTGTCCAGGCTGCTTTTTTAATCATGGCTTTCTGGTAGAACAATAATTTTTAGGTTACCTCTCCTGGATCTGTTCTCCAGGTCAGTTGTTTTTCTAGTGGGATATTTTACACTTTCTTCTAATTTTTTGATCTTCATGTTTTGTTTAACTGACCCTTAATGCATCATAGAGTCCTTAGCTTCAATTTGACTGATTCTAATTTTTAGTGAATTATTTTCCTCAGTTAGTTTTTGAAGCTCCTTTTTTTAGGGACATATTTCTCCAGTTAGATTTTGAACCTCCTGTCCCAGTTCACAAATTTTACTTAAGGATTTGTTTTCTTCATTGAGATTTTTTCCGATTTTGTCACTATAGATTTAAATTTCTCTTTTACCTCTCTAATTTGGCTTTTAAAATCTTTCTTGAGCTCCTCCAAGAATGCTTTTTGGGATTGAGACAAGTTTATATTTCCTTCTGTGGTCTCAGGTGTGAATGTAGAGTCTGTGTTGTCCTCTGCATTTGGTTGTTCTTGCTTGCTATAATAAGCTTGGATTGATTTTCTTGCTTTTCCCCTCTCAGCTTCCTTCTTTCCCATTGTGATTTCCTATTTCCTGAATTCTCAGGCTGGCATCTAAGGGCCTGGTCGTTGCCTTTGTGTACTGTAGCCTCTGGGTGTAAGTGTATAACTCCCCAGAAGGGCAGAGGGATTTCATGTCATGAAAGAATAAGAGGAGGAGGAGATAAACCAACAAAGGATACACCAATAACAGAAGAGAATATTTGCTCCAGATCAGATAAAAGAGTCGATGCTTTTATAAATAAATATTTCAAGATGAAGGAAAATGACTGAACATTTAATGAGACATAAGACTTTGTGGATTACTAAGAGAGGTTGGAATAACAGCAAGATATTCCTGAATGGTTTGAAAGACAAACAATAATGAAAACAGAATTTATTCCCTTCAAAATAGAAGTAATTGGCAGAATAGAAAATTTGAATCCAGAGTAGCAAGTCTAACCAAATAAAGGAAAAAAGAAAGATTATTTAAGAATACTGTTATGTAAAAGTGAAGGACTGTCTGGAACTAGAAAATCAAAAAACAGTGTTATTAGAAGAAAATATGATCTCATTTCAAGCAAAATATGTAGATCTTGAAACCAAGATGTGTATTACATTTTAATTGAGGATTTAAATTAAGGAGTATATTTCCCAGAAAATAAAAACATGACAAGTCAGAAAACTTAAACACTATAAATCAAGAAAATTATCTTTATGACTTAGAACCCAAAGCAAAGTAGAATCCAAAAATGAAAGTAGCAAGAATGTCATAGCCAAAGTACAGAGTTTTCAGGTCATAGAAAAAATACTTCATTCAGACAGAAAGAAGGAATTCAGATACCAAAGGGCTATAATCAGGATAATACATGATTTAGCTTCCACCACCATAAGAGAGAAGAGAACTTGGAATACAATATTTCAGAAAGCAACGAATATGGGCTTACAATCAAGAATGGCTTACCCAGAAAAATTGAATATAATTCTATAGGGGGAAAATGGTTGTTAATAAAACAGAGCGACATCCAAGTATTCTTGATGAAGATCAGAGCTGCTAGAAAAATTTAGTATAAATACAGGAGTGAAGAGAAACATAAAGAGGTAAAAATGATTTAATAATGATGAATGAGTAAACAAAGATTATTTCTTATTTCCAAATATGGGGAGATGATGCATGTGTTTCCTATAAACCTTAATATTATCAGCAATCATACATAAAGGAAACTTAATTAAAGAAGGCCTGGGAATGGTTCTGTTATGTCATGATGATCTTAAGATAATAATGGAAAGAGAGGGATAAGGGAATACTGTGGGAAATAAGGAAAATGAAGTTTAGGGGTAATTTCTCAAATAATCAAGCAGTCAACTCTGCAAACAAGGAGATGGGGGTGAAGCAGAGATGCCGTCATTTGAACCTCACTCTCTTCTGAACTGATCAAAAGAGGAAAAAAATACTCAGATACTCATAAAGTTGGGCACAGAAGTACATTTCACTTAACAATGAAGTAATAATAATAAACATTTATATAGTATGTACTATATGCCAGGCATTGTGCTAAGTGTTATAAAATCATTATATCATTTGATTCTCCCAACAACCCTGGGAAGTAGGTACTATCATTCTCCTCATTTTATAGTTGAGGAAATTGAGGCAACAAGTTAAGTGACTTGCCCAAGGGCATACAGTTAGTTTAGTATGTGAGCCCAAATTTGAATTTGGGTCTTCCTGACTCTGAGTTCAGTACTTTATCCACTGTGCCACCTAGCTGCCCTATCTTTATATGGGTTATATAATTATCGGTAGATTCTCAATAATTTTCATGGCAGTGTACTCTCATTTTCCTCCTATATGTCTTGACTACTCCTTTTCAGTTTCTTTTGCTAGATCTTTTAAAGGTTATGCCTGCTAACTATGGGTTTACCCAGGGTTCAATCTTGGTCCCTTTTTCCTTATTCCTCTATATGATTTCATTGGATGATCATGTCAGTTGCCATGGTTGAAGTTTATCATCCTTACCATGTAGATGATTATCAGATCTATTTTTCTAGCCTCTCAACTTGCTTCTACTTTTTCATCTTCAACTGCTTTTTGCTCTGTGATTCTGGGCAAGTCACCTAACCCCTTCCTACCTCAATTTCCTCATCTGTAAATGAGGATAATAGCACCAACCTTGCAAGGTTGTTATAAGGACTAAATGGGCAACACTTGTAAAGTACTCTTAAAATTTTAAGTGGTAAGTAAATTTTAATGTTATTATTTATAGTGATAATAATAATTTTGAATACCTCAAACTGGGTTGCCTCTTAGACATCTTAAACTCAGCATGTCAATATCCTGTAAGAAATTATGAATATAACTAATATAGAAAAGCATGGAAAGATTTAAGTGATCTGATAAAAACTAAAGTAAGCAGAGCCATGAAAACGGTATATACAATGACTATAACAACGTAGATGGAAAGAATAACCACAAAACATCAAAAGTAAACTTACAAAGAATGTTTTCCAAAAAGATACTAGAATTCCCCCTCCCCCCGCCTCCATATCATAGGGAGGATAGTGGTAACCCCTATAGTAACAGGAAAGATTGAAAGAGGGAATGAATTACAGGGAAAGATAGAGTTTAGTTTTGGATATTGAGGTTAAGATATTTATAAGTACATCCAGTTTGCCATGTCCATTAGGCAATTGGAGATATGAAACTGGATGTCAGGACTGAGATAAGGGCTGTGTAAATAGATCTGAGAATCATCTGCAAAAAAGATGATAATTAATTCCATAGGAGGAAATCACTAACCAAGATATAAGCAAGATATAAGAGAAGGGAGATCAGGATAGACTCTTGGAGAACACATATGGGTAGTAGGCATGTCCTGGAAGAAGATCCAGGAAATGAAACTCAAGATTGGTCATGAGCACTGCCACAAAAACCTAGAGAAAATTGCCTAAGGAAAAAGGGTGGTTGACATTGTCAAAAACTGTAGAAAAGTCAAATGAATGAAAATTAAGAAAAAGACATTACATTTTCTAGTTAAGAGATCATTATAATTTTGGAGAATCTTTTCAGTTGAATGATGAGATCAAAACTCTACAAAAAAGAGTTAAGAAGAGAGAAGAAAGTAAATGAAAGCAGCCTTTGTAGATGAACTTTTCAAGCAGTTAAACCATCAAAGGGAAGATATAGGAGTATAGCTAGTGGGAGTAGTGCGATTAGGTTAGCCTTAGGAGGAAGAAAGGGCCACCTCTTTATATGGGAAAAAGTGAGAGGAGACATAATGAGGGAAGCCATCTGAGTGATGAAGTATGTGGAGATAAAAAGAATTCTCATTGAATACTCAAAGTTTTTTGTTTTGTTTGTTTTTAGTGAAATATGAATCAGAATTCTTAGATGAGTTCATTGGGGATGGGGGGGGGAAATAAAATGGGAACTCCAGGAGTTTTGAGTAGTGAAGAGAACTTGAAAAACCTGTGGTAAAGGAAACAATGAATCTGATAAAGATGTAACAAGTGATTGCCTCACTGCCATTGAGATTATGTAACAGATTTATGATAGATCCCATCAGTAAAGTTTCATTACTTTTTCCAGTTTCCTTCAGTTTCATGAAAATTACAGAAAAAAAGTAGGTGGTGGGAGTTGGGTGTTGGCCAGGCATAATCATATAAATGATAAGAGCTAAAGGAAGTACAGAGAAGCATGGAAAGGGTTGTATGAACTGACATAAATTGAAGTTGAATCAAGAAAACAATATAAGCAATGAGTTTGGTAATGTAATTCTGAAATTTTGGTGCCAAAAAACTTTAAAAATCATAAATTTTATTTTTAAATTAAAGAAAAGCAAATAGTACGAGATAAAACTGACTGAGCAGTATGTAAAAAGACTTTGAATGCTAGACTAAAGAACTTTTGCTTCATTCACTATGTGTTTTGCTGAAGTTGATGAGAATTGGTTATAGTATTTGATTCAAGAAATTGTGTGGTTTAAGATGTTTGAAGGTCCATCAGTCAACGAACATTTATTAAATTATTCCCGTGTTCAGGCACTATGCTAAGAAATTTCCAAGGACAATGTCAGAAAAAGAGATAGTAAAACTTAAGTACCCGTGCTATAAGAGAAAGGAAAGGGACCAGGTGATCAGGAGATGTCTTCAGCAATAATTATATAGAGGAGTGACCTGAACTTTCCAGGAGGAAATGTTAATAATGGAAAAACTGACAGTATGGAGCAAGGGATATACTAACAATATCCAGACCCTATGAGATTTGTGGAGTGAGAAATGGAGTGGCAGCTTGCAGTTTGTGGTTCTCTGAGGAATAGCAGGTTTCAGTTAATGGAAGAAAATGAAATGAGTGTTAGTAGAGGAAGTTCCAGGATGTAGGAAAGTATATTGACAATGGAAGGGGGATTTTAAAAAAAAGGGACAGTGGAAGTCAGGAAGGTGGAAGAGATGGGGAACAGGGGAGGAGAAATTTTGTTATTTGTTGGATTGGCACTAGTGTGGTAGAAGCATTAAGCTTTTTTGCCTAGGACTGTGTATCAAAATGGCAGAGTTTGGGTGACTAATATCATGAGAAATGATTGGGCTTATTAGACATTAAAGGAAGCGAGATGTCAATTTTACCTACTCCATAGCTCAGTTCTTCTATAAAATGTAGAAGTTAAAACTATGTTATCTCAAAGTATCCTTCTTCTTTAAAGTTCTGAATTCTGTGAGGTCTTCCAAAAATAAAATGATAAGCTGGATTTGAATTTTACTCAGTTTTCATTTTATTGAATTTCATTTCAGTTTCATATAATCCCTGCCTCTCGTTAATGGAGATGATCGAATTTAACTATAGTAGCACCAAGCAATTAGTGCTTATAATGTTTCAGTGTAGCTGATGTATAATGATAAATCAGCTTTTTTCCTGAGGAACTTGACTGCTTTAACTCTATCCTTGAAGGCTCATTATTAGCCAGAAACACTCAATAAAAGCCATGTAAAAGTCATGTGAGTTAATTTACCAGTAAACTTGCCATATAGGAGCAACTTGTGCAATTTATTTACTGCTACATAAGCTTGACAGTTATTGTTAGATTATTCATTAATCTTACCAATTTCAAAGATTTTTATCCCTAGGGTATTTTTCTAGTATTATCACAGATTTGGCAAGATAAACTTGTGAGTTATGAAAGTCTCTTCAACCTATTCTTTACCACACTGCCACATTCATCTTCTTAAGGAATTGCTTTAATTGTGTGCTCTCCACAACATTTCCTTTTGCCTGCTAAATAAAATACATGTTCCTTAGCCTGACAGAGCACCTTATAATCTCGCTTAAAACACAAGCATTTCTTAAATTGTGCTCAGAGAAAGTTATTTTTGATATGATGTAAATAGAAGTTTTATGGAAATGTTAATGCCAGTGTTGTATTTCTTTTTAAAATGTATTTAAATCATTTTACTATAACAGATTAAATTCCTAGATTTGAAGAAAAAAATTCTAACTTCGCATTCCAGTTCCTATGCATAGTCAACAGTTAACATATATGGACCTCAAATTCATCATCTTCTAAATGAGAAGGATGGATTAAACAAACATTTAATCAGCAAACATTTATTATGTTCCTATATAAGCCAGGCACTATGCTAATTGATACAGATACAAAAACAAACAAAAATGAAATATACTTTCTTAAGGTAGAACTTGAAAAGTTTTAGCCAAACCTTGCTTCTCTAAGAAACTCCCTAGCAAAGATTTTTTAAAAGGGCACTAGATGAAATAATGATCCATTGTACCAGTGGGAAATAGAAGTAATTTCCTCTGTCCATTTTAGCACTGGACGAGAAGACAGGCAGAAGTCTCTGGGCATTCTGGATAGGGGCACATGATGGAGATTTGGAGCTATCCCAGATTCTGGTAAACAGAGCCTGAAGTCTGTGGGATATTGACCCTGGACTGTCTGAGCCATTGTAAAGGAAAAAAAAAAAAAGATGGTTCCCACTAGGTGATTGTCCTGGGAATGGAAAATTATGCTACTCCCAAGGAGGAGCCCTTTCTGAGGCCTTGAACCTGTGTAAACTCTAGTTTTCAGTAAGCCAGTTGAAGCTTGTCAGGACTACTGCAGGGCACAAAGCTAACTCCTAGTTGATGATTGTGCAAAAAGTGGTTAATGAGAGAGAGTTGTGAGGATAACATCTACATTGGACCACCAGAAATGAGATGCAGAAACCTAGGGTTTGGGTCCCATTCCCATTTTCAAACCAAGGTCGCAAAAGAGGACATTGAGAAAGATGAGGAACCAGCCAAACTGGGCAGGGCAACCAGGTTCCAACCTAAAAACTTAAGGTAGAGATATAAGTAGAGAAGAAAATTAATATCATGGATTAGGAGAAGCTTAAGAGGTAAACTGAGGAAAAGAGACTAAATCTACCAAAATTTCAAGTAGATCATCTGGAAAGAAAAAAATGTGGATAGAAGAAATGAAGCAAGAAATTTTTAAAAAGATATTGGAAGGGGCGGAGTCAAGATGGTAGAGTAGAAGCAGGACATCACTGCTACTCTGGCTTCCACCTTCCCCAGTCCACGTAAAAAGGGGACTCTAAACAAACTTTGGAGCTGCAGAACCCACAAAGTGACACAGAGAAGCTAACCACCCGCTCAGGACAGCACAGCAGGCTGGCAGGAATTGGCCAGTGCAGTACTCTGGGAGCTGAGCCCAGTACCAATTGGAGGCTTTAGCCCCAGGGCGGGCCTGAGCAGCCGCTGGCCCAAGGGACTCCAGATCAGCAGCAGGTGTGGCCGTTTCCAGATTTATCAACACATAGATGTGAAGGACAAAGTGAGAGGTCAGTGCAGTCTGGACTGTGGGACCCAGTAAATGGGAGTGCATAGCTTTTACCCCCAGGGCGAGAAGCCGCTGAGATGCCTGCACAGCCAGCCAGTGCCATGTGGCAGCTTCAGCTCCTGGCCTGCAGAGTGTAGGGGGACCAAGCACCACTCTGAGGGGTAATCGCTCTTGCTTTAACCTGCTTGGATCTGGATTGCAGTCTAGGGTGAAGGTGTGTGTGTCCAGCTTGCCAGAGCGTGTGTAGACCTCAGAGAGGGCACCCATCTAATACCTCCAGCAGCTGAGAAAACCCCAACGTTTGGGACGAAAGCTCCTCTTACTGGTGGCAGAGTCCTATTGTGGCAAAAAGCCCAGGGGTCAAGTGACTGAGGGGCGACATGACCAGGCAAAGGAAACAAAGCAGACAGAAGATTCCAACATTAGACTCCTATTGGGGACAAAAAGGAGCAAAGCATGGAACAGGAGGAAGACAGTGAAGGCAGAACTCCTGCACCAAAAGTTTCAAAGAAAAATACAAGCTGGTTATAAGCCATAGAGGACCTTAAGAAGCAGATAAGAGAAGTGGAGGAAAAATTGGGAAGAGAAATGAGAACAATGCAAGAAAATTATGAAATGAGAGTCAACAGTCTGACTGAGGAAAATAACACCTGAAAAATCGACTAATTCAAATGGCAAAAGAGGCTCAAAAAGGCAATGAAGAGAAGAATGCCTTAAAAAGCCTAATTTGCCAGATGGAAAAAGAATCTCAAAAGCTCAATGATGAGAACCGTTGCTTCAGAATTAGATTGGAGCAAATGGAAGCTAATGACTTTATGAGAAATCAAGATGCTGTTAAACAGATCCAAACAAATGAAAGAATAGAAGGCAATGTGAAATAT
>NW_027187460.1:13171050-13394560 GCF_028583685.1 Petaurus breviceps papuanus | reverse complement strand
AGTTGGAAGCACCCACTTTTGAAAAGGGACAGGATCAAAGTAGAGAAGAGAACAAGTGGGAGGTGGGATAGGAGGGAGGGAAATATAGTCAGTCTTTTACAATATATCTACTATGTTATTGTTTTGTAATAGCCACACATGTACAACCTTTACTGAACTGCTTATCTTCCCAGTAAGGGTGGGTGACAAGGTAGGAAGGGAATAAATCTGGAATTCAGAGTTTTAAAATCAAATAATCAAATATATATATATGAATATATATATATACTATTATTAATACTATTTTTGGGAAACAAGATATAAAAGCACTAGGGCATAGGGAGAAACCATGCCCTACTGGAAAAGTCGAAGGGGGTATGCGAGAATATATGGGAGAGAGCAGATTGGAGGAGGGGATATCCTGTGGGACTGCTTTTTGGGGCTGTGGATAGGGGAAAAATGGGGAGAAAATTTGTAACTCATAATCTGGCGGAAATGAATGATTTAAATCAGAAGTTAATAAATCATTTGGAAAAAAAAATAAAATAAAATGAAAGAGTATAGCCAAAACAAAAAAAAAAGATATTGGAACTTTTGAGGAAAATATGGAAAGCATTAATATTTTAGAAATGAAGACCAAAATCTTTACCCAAGTAGTATACTTGCTGAAAAAGCAAATGGAGCCATCAGAACGCAATCTAAGCAATAGAAACAAATATTAGAACAAAGTGAAAAAATGATAGAAGATGTAAGGGAGTTGAAGAAGATATCAAGGAGAAATAATATTTCTAAGAAACTTCTGAACATTGGCAATGAAACATGCATTTAAAAAGAGATTTAACAATTTTTAGACAGTCATTGTGTGAATTTGTTTTGTTTAAGTGTACTTACCTTTTACAAGAGAGAGCTTAATGTCATGGGATTTAGGGGGTTGTGGGGGGTAAGAAGCAGATAGACATGAGAAGAGGTGACTGATAAGAGGGGGAGGAGTCATAGTGGTCATAGTCATAAAGGTACAAATAAAGAAGATATAAAAGTATATCAGTTGAATTTTTAAAATACAGGAATATAGAAGGAAATTCAAAATGGTTCACTGAACAATTTTGTTACGGTTGTGTTAAATTTAATGTAGACATTAAATAAAACTGTCAGACAGTAAATTTTTATAAACCAGCTACTATTTGCTCAGCTCTTTACCAAGCAAGGAGCTCGAAATTTAATGGGAAAGACAATAAGCAAAGAAATATGTACAAGTAAGTTCTTCTCTTCTTCCTCTATACTATCTTACTTAATCTGCCTATCCTACCAAAACCTGTGTTGACCCTGAATTTCATATCTACAATGCCTTCCAGATATCTTAGAACTGTATGTTCAGTAGATATATATTTAACTCAGCAAATCCAAAATTGCACTAATTATCTTTCCTCCTAAATTTTCCATTGGTCCTAACTTCCCTATTATTGTGGATGTCAACTGAACCCTATGGGACACCTATAGTTAAAAGATGTAGCAGAAATTTAGTTTCATATATGTCCTTTTTTAAAGTATCATAACATGCTTTTTTGGTATATCAACTTCATAAGAAAAAAGAAAATTGCAAAAATAATAATGACCATGTATGCCCCTCCTAAAAATAACAGAATGCAATTTTCTACCTTCTTTGCATGGTAGGGAATTATGGATGTGTAACACTGCATATCTTGTGAGTCTTGGTATGTTTTCTGAACTATATATTTTTGTTTTTGTTTTTCCTCAACTCTTTAGTCTTTGTTTGAGATATGACTCCCTGGAAGTGAGAGGAGGATAATTTGGAGAAGGTAGCTGATATGAAAATAAAGGTTACCTTTTCTTAATAGAAGATTTCAGAACTTTGATCAATACAGTTACCAGTTATGAATGTTGATTGATGCTTTCTTCTTGGGACAGAGATTATGGAGCAGAGTTTAAAAATGAGATATACATTTTTATTGAGGGCGGGGCACTTTTGTTACATATTTGTTTACTTTCACAATGTGCAAGAAGAACTGGTAGAGGTAATGATGCAAAATGTGTGTGTGTGTGTGTGTGTGTGAATACAGGGAGAAAGAGAGTAAATAATGTTAATAAAATATTTAGAGAGCCAAGGAAGCTCAGAAGGGGATATAATTTTGCATTTCAGTTTTGTTACTCTTGTTAAATCTAATAATACTCTAATAGAATAAAATATATAATAGAATTTCAGTTTCTTATGTAGTCCTCTTTGAGTAATGAACTAACTGTTCGTGTCTGTTGGCATTTAATAAGTTAATAATATTTTTTTAAATTATTGTTGGAATGAAATTGTTTCTAGTGCTCAAAGAACTTATGTTTTACCTGGGGAGAAATCTTATATGCCTGTAGGAATATTTCAGTTGTTCAGTCATTCTTCAGTTGTATCTGACTTTTCATGACCCCAGGTGGGGTTTTCTTGGCAAAGATACTGCAGTAGTTTTCCATTTCCTTCTGCCACTTATTTTTCAGGTGAGGAAATGGAGACAAATAGAGTAAAGTGACTTGCCTAGGGTCACACAGCTATAGGTGTTCAAGGCCAGATTTGAATTCAGAAAGATGAGTCTTCTAGGCCTGGCACTCTAGCCATGGGGCAACCTAGCTGCTCCATACAGTAATATACTGAATAAATACAAAATATAAGATAGTTTGGGGAGAAAGGACATGAGCAGTTCCAGGGAGTCAAGAAATACGTCCTGTAGGAAGCAGTGTTTGAGGTGATTCTTGAAGGAAGCTTTGGTGGCTAATTCTAAGAGATGAGAAATGAGGAGGCATGGGAAATGACCGGAACAAAGGAAAAAAGAGATCAGAAGGTACTAAAGGGAACTAGCACTAGACTTATCAGATGTATGAAGGAGAGTAATGGAAATCTGTAAAGTTATTTTGAGACCATATTATGTTAAGGGTTTTCAGAGCCAAAACCAGCAAGCCATTGGAGTTCATTGTGTAGGGGAGTGACTTGATGTAAAGCCAAACGTGATCAGCTTTCCAGAGGACTGCTGCTGTGAATAGCTCTAAGCTTCTGATCACATAGTATAGTGAACACTCTGTTTATTCAGCAGTAAACTAAAGCAAAACGTTCACAGAAACCAAAATGCAGCATTCACAATGATATAACATAACAACTTATCACTAAAGAGGCCACATACTTTTAAACAAAAGATATCTTTCAGTAAGTCCTTAACTCAGTCATCCTTAAGGAACAACCCTCCTTGAGGGATAAAAGTAAAAAGGTCAAATTTTCCCACTCCTAGGTCACATTATCTTAATCTCTCAGTCAAAAAAATCTTCTTTTCTTTTTGACTGGAGATTAGTTTCCAATCATCCTTAACTCTTATCATACTTAAGGGGTACAACGTACAAAGTAAAAAGTTCTCCCACACAAAATCATGATCTTCTCAGTCAGCACTAAGTACTCAAGGAGAGGTCTCTTCATCTTGGTTCAAGGCTGGCTCCCAGATTCCATAGTTCCTCTTCTGTGGTCCCATCCTTTGCCTGAATTTACCCAACTGTCACCTGGATTCAGAGGCAGGCAGTCCAGCTACCATTCCATATTGAAGTTCAGTGTCCAGTCTACCTCAAGTCCTTCACAGTTTCTATTTCTGGGAAGACAAAGCTTAACAGAGCCAAAACAACTTTCATCCACATTGCCAGTACCATCATCAATTCACTATCTGTCTGTGAAAGCAACAGAGACTGACAAACAAGGTCTGAGAAGTCTACACAAATCATCAGCATAGTCCCAGGACTTCTGAAGCCCTCCTCCAGGACTTCTGTAAACAGACAACAAGAAAATCCTCTTTCAGGGCTTCTGTACAAAGTATCACAAACACAAGTCAACAGACAGACAAGAGTGCTGGCCATCACAAGTGTTGACCTCAGTTCTGCTCATTCCCAACTGTGCTCCAGCTTTTTGTCTGTCATTAGCTCCTCCCCATTCCACCCACCTCTTATGTTCTTCCTGTTTCTGTCTTTGGCAAGTCCCTCCCACTGTGGTATTCACAGGTTCTGTTTCTTAAAAAAAGACTTGATATAATCACTGGCAAGGCTCAAAGACACTTGAACTGAAACAAGGTGCTAAATCAATAACTGAAACAAGCCACTAGGTGCTTCTTTGCTTGCCATTACACTTGGTCAGTACTGTGCTTTATGAAAATCCTTTTGGCAGTGGAGAATTACAATCTGTGATGACTATCATGGGAGGTCTTAAAATGGAGACTGGATATCCCTTTGTTTGGGTTATTGTTAGGGTATTGTTGTGTGACAATGTAACTCATATGTATTATTACTATTTAATTTTACTAGGAAAGGGGTAAAGGAAAGAGAACAAATGCTTGTTAAGTTCTTTTTATATGCCAGGCACTGTACTAAATGCTTCAAAAATATCATGTCATTTGATCTTCACAACAATCCTGAAGGGTAGGTGCTATTATTTTAATAGTTGAAGCTGCTGTGGCAGAGGTTAAGTGACTTGCCAAGGATTACATGGCTAGTTAAGTATCTAAGGCTGAATTTGAACTCAGGTATTCCTGACTTTAAGCCACCTAGCTGTTCCTTTTTCATAATCACTGTTAAAATTTCTCATTATTTTCTTGGCAAAATACTAAGAATTACTTCCCTTCTCATTTAAATTTGGGTAAGTTATATGATCTGTGGTTTTCAGCATCCTTATATCTGTAAAATGGGATGTTTTAAAGATTGTGGCTTTTAAATGTTTTGAAATGCCAAATGAAAGGTATGAAGCAGCTCAGTATTCATTCCTTTTGCATGTTTTTTTTAAATGCTTGGACAGTACTGCTAGCTAAGGAATGAGAAATAATGGAGAATAATATACTAAAATAAAATTCTATCACATTGCAGTATGTTCAGTTAGATTTTCGAAAAAGAAGATTGGGATAGAGCCAAATAGTTGGATTGATCACACATTAAGAAGGAAACAGAAAAATGCCTATCAGATGAAATTGATAAGGATGATAAAAAGGAATTTATTTTTTAATTGAAAGTTCTATTCAAGTTTATCAGGAATAGAAACCTTCACTGGGCTTCTGCCCTCACAAGATCTATGTTCTTATAACTCATTAGAATACTATTTGGGAGAAGTGAGCAAAAGAAAAAAAGCAAGTGAAAGTTGTCAGTTTTGAAACTTTTGTGAATTATTACATAAAGTATATTGTAGAAGGATGCACAGTGATTATTGATGATCATACGTGTACATAGTATTTGTGTTTCCTCATTAACCTAAATTTTCAAGATTCTTCTGTATTTCCATCCTCTTACTCCCATATGTGATTCATATCTTGACCAGGGCCAATGTAGTAAAATTGAAGCAGCAGTTGTCACAATATAGCATCTAGAGAGATATACTGTGATATGAGTAGAACGCTAGACTGGTACCAAGAAGACCTGTGTTCAGATCTTATGTTCAATTCTTAATCAGCTATGTAATTGTATACTTGTCATTTAACTTTGAACCTTTTTTCCTGAGGATAATACTTAGTACCTACCTTGCAGTTTTGTGATACTTTAGTAATATATTAAAACACTATGCAAACTTAGAAAGTGAATGAATGTAAAAGCTTTTGTTACATGTATACTTCATGCACTGAACTTAAACTTCATGCGCAGAACTATGTTCTGCATATACAAGGTGAAAAGCAAGTTTACTCTCATGATGAGGAGCTCAGGTGCTAATGGAGAGATTTAACCTAGAAAGGGTTTTAGCTTGCTTATAAGTGGGATGGAAAGGCCCACTGGTACTTAGGAGGCAGAAACAAGGCAGAAGGATGATAGTAATGCATCTTTATTGTCACCTCCAGTGATAAAATACTAGCCATTTCTCTTATTTACTCTTCGACAGTGACACTATCAGCCCCTGACAGTACAGAAAAGTTGGTGACAAGGATTTGTTTTCCTAGATTAACTGTTCTGCTGTATGCAGCTCCTGCCTAGGCATTTGTCAGGTTCCATATCTCCACAAGAGCCTTTTCCCTTTATGATGGCATCAGGGATCCAACTGGATGCAAGACCAATGGTCTGGGCCTTATTACTGTTTCCATTGCTCTTCACTTTTCCTGGGGGATAATGAGTTCCACAAGAATTGTTCCTCTCTGTGATACTTGTAGAGATTGAGCTGGAGATGGGAAGAAGAGGAAGTGCTCTTGATGTGTCTGACCATTGGTGACAGTTGGTCATGGTTGGAAATGACAAAGCCCTTCTCCACAAGGATTGCTTCCCTCTAGGAGTGAGGATCTAGAGGCTGGGGTGGAAGCACCTAGTTTTTCCTAGGGATTTTGGACTGTTGGTTATGGGATTTTTTCCCCTGAGGTATGAGAGAAATTGATGGTTGAAACAGTGACTGTCTGGCACATGCTGACTCTTATGTCATCTACTGTGTACATTGTTCCTCCAACCTAGCTGGCTCACTTGACCCACCAATGGTGGTTATTACTATATAAATATGAATTGCTATTATTTTTTGGAGGGGGGGAAGGCAGGGCAATTGGTGTTAAGTGACTTCCCCAAGGTCACATGGATAGTAAGTCTTAAGTGTCTGAGGCCAGATTTGAACTTAGGTCCTCCTGACTCTATGCACTGCGCTACCTAGCCACCCCATGAATTCCTATTTTTATGAAAGTTTGATTTATCATTTCATGTCAACTAGCTTAAAACAAAAATAGTACAAACTATACTTGCCTGGTGCTATTATAGTTAGTTTCACTATTTCCAATAAGGAGAAGCAAGGATAGCCCCTTCTATGGTAGCCACAAGAATGCCTGTTCCATAATTAACTTTCATCATAAATTACTTTCTTTCAAAATCTATCTTCTGGAACTCACTGAGATTCACTCAGTGGGATTCCTCCACTGCTTCTCTAGCCACTCTTTCAAGCAGTGATTGTAATTTCACTCACTCTCCTTCTAAGTGACTGACTATAGCAGGGAGAGTTGGAAAACTCCATTGCTTTTCTTAGACTCTGCTTCTGTCACTATCATTCAGCAACCTTTTTTTGTTGTTGTTGTTGAGGTTCAAGCTCTAAAATTTATCTTGCAATCCAGATCCTGATGGCAATTATCAGTCAACACCTAGGACATAATTCTTACTTTATCAATAAATTAAATGCCTAACTCACAGTGTTTTTCTTCAAAGATTCCATACTCCTACTTTCAAGCTAGGAGACTTCATTCATATTGATGCTCCCTCAAATACTTCCCAGTTCCCCCAATTTATTTGG
The DNA here is from genome assembly GCF_028583685.1 of Petaurus breviceps papuanus. Taxonomy (NCBI): domain Eukaryota; kingdom Metazoa; phylum Chordata; class Mammalia; order Diprotodontia; family Petauridae; genus Petaurus; species Petaurus breviceps. The sequence continues at coordinate 13,387,323 of NW_027187460.1, read as the reverse complement.
TTTCCATGACCTCCTCTTTCACCCCAACTCAGCTATCACACACAAATATTCTAGTATAGCGTCTGAGGCCAGAATTCCAAGTTAATTGTTATATAAATTCTAGCTAATATTTGCCAAATGTTTTCCTAATAATGAACCATCTTTGCATCCCTGGTATTAATACAAATTAATCATAATGGATATTTTTGAGATATGTTGCTATATACTTTTTGCAAAGATTTTATATAAAATTTAAAAATGAATATTCACTTGGTATGCTATAGTTTTCTTTTTTATACTTCTCTAATTTTGGCAGTAGGAATATATTTGTCTTACCAAAAGAGTTTTGTATTCTCCCTCAACTTCAGGTTGTTTTGTAGAACCATAGGCATGGATTATTTTTAAACATTTGGTACAATTTACTTGCAAATTTATTAGGACTAGATTTTCCTCCTTTGTTCCCTAACCCCCATAGTAGGTTTTTAACTGCTTGTTCAATTTCATTTTCATTTTCTGAGATTTTGATGTTTAAGATTTCAATTTTAATATAGTTATTTGGAGTATTTTTTGTAGGTAATCTATCACTTCAAATTTTTCAATTTTATTAATGTGTAATTGTGTAGGATTGGTTCTAATTGTTCTTTTTATATCTTCTTTTTGTGATTTCATCTTTTAAAAAATTTTTATTTTTCTAATTTGATTTATGTGCTATATATCTAAAACATGCACTAATTAATGCTAGTTGCTGGTAGTCCTAATATGAATGCTACATATTACATATAGAGTTTTGTTATCTATCAAATTATGTTTTATGGTTGTTGTTATGTACCTAGTTTGTCGGGACCTCAAATTTTTTACCTGGAGAAAATATCGGAAAACTGATTTTATTTTGTTTTTTTAAGCAACTGGGGTTAAGTAACTTGCTCAAGGTTACATGGCTAGTTATTTTGTGTGGGTGTTAAGTATCTTAGACCAGAACCAATACTGGGTCTCCCAACTACGGCACCAGTGCTCTTACTAACTGAGCCACCTGGCCACCCCTTGTGATTTTATTTTCTTGGCCAAAATACAGCACTAAAGTAGGCAGGTTTTGCTGTTGACAGATAAAAATACTGAAGATGGGAATTAGGGCTTTTCTCATTAGCCTCATCTACCTTTTGCCCTAACTCAAATTCAAACCTTGGAAGATGTTGTAGGAGTTGGAATCCTAAATTAGACCTGTAATAGAAGACTTTTATCTTTGCAGAATACAGTGGGGTCAAAAGGAAAGACCTAATCACATTCTGGGAACACTCTGCCTAGTAGGTTTTGTTAGCTGGATATTGTGTCTCTCTCTCATTAAAGAGCTATCAATATGCCCCTATCATGACACTGTACCCTTTGTTGTCCATGGTGTTCAATCAGGTAGTCATTTCTGACTTTTCATGACCCCATTTAGGGTTTTTCTTAGCAAAGATACTGGAGTGGCTTGACATTTCCTTCTCCAGCTCATTTTATAGATGAAGAAACTGAGGGAGACAGGGTTAAGTGACTTGCCCAGGGTCAAATTTGCTAGTAAGTATCTACGGCCAGATTTGAAGTCAGCTTCTCCTAACTCACTCTATATAGACAGCACTGTATTCACTGTGCCACCTAACTGTCCTTTAGTTCTTTGTTATATTGTAAAAAATGTTATATTATAACATTAATTACTATACCCTAGCAGACTGAAGCTGAGATGACTTGAATTATCAGATATCTCTTGAATCCTTAAAAGTAGTTGCAAAGAGCAGTGCCTAGAAGAGACAAATAGACCTTTAGACCAAGGTGTCAGAAGGGACCAAAGGAGTCCAGTTGAACAACAAATATAGCAGAATTTCAGGGTTCATCAAAGAGGTCTAGTGAACTCATCCAGGGCAACAATTCTTAAAAGTTTTTTTTTTTTTTTTCCCAAAGGTAGAACCTGTTAGGCCTTGCACTTTGATAGCCTACTAACATTTGTGAACCCAAGGTAACAAGGAGATAAGAGAACTCAGTCATCCAGCAATTAGCAAACCTTTATTAGGTGCTTATTAAATACCAAGAACTGTACTATATTCTGGGGTTACAAAAAGAAAAGCAAAAGTATCCCCTTGTCTTAAGGAACTTACATTCTAATGGAGGAGGCAGGATTTATGAATGTCCTTCTTTAGATAGACAGAGAAGTCTTAAAGAAAACCTTGACTGTCAGTTCTTTAACAAGCATTTATTAAGCCCTTACTATGTGTCAGACACTGTGCTAAATGTTGAGGATAAAGAGGAAGTCAGCAGGCAGCTAGGTGGCGCACTGGCACTGGAGTCAGGAGGACCTGAGTTCAAATGCAGCCCCAGACACGTAACACACACACACACACACACACACACACACACACACACACACACACCCAAACTAGCCATGTGACCTTGGGCAAGTCCCTTAACCCTAACTGCCCTCCAAAGAACAAAAAAAAAAAAGCGGAAGGCAAAAATATTGTCCGTGTTACCTGACATTTCACTAGTGTAGGGAACTCAGGAATGAGGAAACTCCTTTACCACTGAAAGTCAGCAACTGCCCTGGAAGTCTTAGAGCAGTAAGAGGGTAAATAATTTTCCTAAAATCACATAGCAAGCATATTTTGGAGGTGAAATTTAAACCCAGAGCTTTATGGTGTGCGGACTAGAGAACTTAGAATAGTGACCTAGCTAACCTAGAGTTCATTGTTTGGCAAAATATAACCAAGAGAACTATATCTAAATAGTTGTCCAATCACATTGGTTATATTTGTATCTCTGGCTGGCGTTTAAAATGCAAGCCCTTTTCACTTGATGCTTAGAGCTCTTAGTTGTATTTGTATCTCAGTTGCCATTATCCTCAAGTAATATAAAGAGAAATCATACACACTTTTTTCTCTACTTGGTAAACTTCAATGTGGTAGTCTCCTAGTATATTACCAGAGAGAATACTTTAATAGACAGTAATTTTATATTGCCAAAAAAGCAAACAAACAAAAACAAATACTCTTGTGGAGATTCGAATACGACTAAAATGATTCAGCAACAACAATTTTATATTGAGATCTGCAAGAATAGTCTGGGCTAGGAAATAGAATTCACAACTTAGTATTGGAAAAGCAAACAAGGAAATTTAATCTCAAAGTTCTGCCATATTCTATTCAGTCATTGTGATTGTATCTAAACTCAAATCTTTATTAAAGAAGTGAACAGCTAGGTGGCGCAGTGAATAGAGCACTGGCCCTGGAATCAGGAAGACCTGAGCTCAAATATGGCCTCAGAGACTCAAATGTTACCGTGTTTCCCGATAATAAGACCTATCCCGAAAATAAGCCCTCCCCTTACTGTGTAAGTTTCCTCTAAAATAAGCTCTCCCCAGAAAATAAGCCCTATTGAGATTGCCACTGTAGTGAAGGTGATCCCCTGCACTACACGCTACATTACAGTACCCTCTGTATGCACCGCCCCCCCCTGGTGAAACGCACGCCGCGCTCCGAGCTGCATCCAATCAGAGCTGCAGCAGTGAGCACGTCATCCTGTTCTTCCCCAGTGATTTGCTTATTGAATAAAGGTACATTTTTTTGTTCACATTTACCTGTTTATTAAAATTGCTGTCAATGTTCATTAAAATAAGCCCTCCCCTGAAAATAAGCCCTCTGGTGTTTTTCTGTCCCAAAAAAAAAATAATAAGACAGTGTCTTATTATCAGGGAAACACGGTAGCACTTAAGCACTTACGTAAATGTGTGACTTGGGCAAGTCATTTTAAGACCAATTGCCTTGCCTTCTCCCCTCTAAAAATATATTAAAGAGGGAAAAAGATCATGTGATTTGCTCCTACTGGCCTTTACTATCTGCCTCCCAGGGATAATATTTTTTCTTTTAAATCACTATATAAGTATGAATTATAGGTATATACACTAACAAGTTATTTAATATTGCTTAACAAATTATTATAAAATATCATACTTATTTTAAAATGTTATGGCCCTTACATTGACTATTTTGTTATTCTAAGATCTCTCCTAAGTAAATATAATATAAAATTAAAATAAATCACATTTTCTGTCTTTAAACCCTAATATTGTAATGTTCAGAGAAAACTCAGGCCATCTTAGAGGATAGATATGACTTTAAGTTATAGAAAACATGTTTATGCTATAAAACTAACTCTTCCCTACTTAAGGAGACACTTTTAGGAATATGGTTTTAATGACTCAGAAGGAATTTTCACATTTTAAATTCTTGAAATTGACCAAAAAACCCCAAGTTGTAGGTTACCAGTATATAGTGTGATATAGTGAAAATAGTACCAGACTTGGAGACAACAGACCTGCTTTTGAGCAACACATCAGATGCTCATAGTTCCTATATAATTTTACTAATGTTATAAAATGTTCAGTTCTTTTCAGTAGTTGTGCATTTCTTACAGAAAACTATAATGTTTTGATGCTTGATTGGATTAGGAAAATATCATCTACAGGTAGAAACATATAAAGGACCTCAAAGGGGATCCTCTTCATAAAGTTGAATTCTTTCCTGTATCTCCTTCATCAGCATGGCAAATACAGCTGTAGCAAACCTGCATCACCCTTTCTATTCCTTTGTTAATCAGATCATAATCTCTTGTTTTATCTTTCAAAACATCTTGAATGTTTCCCTGTATAGAAGGAAGTTACTTTTTTGTAATAAAGCCATTAAGGCAGCGAAATATTTTTCTCTACCAATTAAAATACTTTTTCATTACCAACAATTTAAGGAGTATAGTACAATCTTGTAGTCTGTTGTACAATGTGATCCAATGTCAAAGGTTCTTATTATGCACAGTTCTTGCACATAGTAGACACAATATAAATACTAGCTCTTATTTTTTTATTGTTACCAGGAATTCTTCATCCACTTAGATGTTAAAACAAACTCTTAAGTCACCTTTCTCTGTAAGATTTCAGGTGATCTGTTATTTTATATTTTATTCTGAAATGGTACAGTATTGCTTTTAGTTATTCTCTCTGCTTGTCAAGGAGTTCAAGTGCTACCACAGTGTTTTTTAACTTCCTTTGAGTTCCTTATTATGAGAGTTAATTTCCATTGGTAAAACCTCTTCAGAAAAGGATTATACTCTCTGTGTATATTTTTCTGTCCATTTTTCATTTTGCAGCATTCACAGAATATTTAAATAACTCAGTTTAGAACTGCTTTAATTGATTAACTTTTCTGATTTCTGTTCTGATTTCATATGAATTTTGTTCTTGAATAACACTAACTCCTTAATTTTTTCTCCAAGGAGAGCCAAACTATCCTTCCATTTTAGTGGAGCTTCATTTTTTCATATGCTTTTATTTAGAGAAAGAATATAAAGATTAGTTCAATTCATTTCTCTCAGTAACATGTTCACTCATTGATCATTGGAAAGATAGCACACTTTTACAATACCAAGCTAATGGTTATTTTGTTGTTCAGTTGTTTCAGTTGTATCAGACTCTTCATGATCCCATTTTGAGGGTTTCTTGGCAAAGATACTGGAGTGGTTTGCCATTTCTTTCTCCATCTCATTTTAGAAATAAGGAGACTGAGGAAAACAGCCTTAAAGTGACTTTCGTAGGGTCATATTGCTAGTAGGTGTCTGAGGGCAAATTTGAACACAGATCTTCCTAACTCTGGGCCTGTCATTCTACCCACTATGACATCTAGCTTCTCCAAAAAATTGCCTACTCTAGTCTATAGTGAGACACTATAGAATGCAAAGTTGCATATGTATTATACCATTATTTGCAAAAGCCTTGTTGAGCCAGAGATCTGTACCCTATACCCCTCTCCCTCACCAAAAGTATAACAGTGAGGAATAGTAAATAACCTCATAGAAACTCTTGACTACTTTTTCCCTTAAAATTTTGTAATGGGCTATATTATTAAATTAAAAGAGAAGTATTAGGGAAGAATATCAAGTAGGTGCTTTTCTAGTGTTTTATATTTGACTGCCAGATGAAAACTTTTCAAAAGTTATAAACTGTTATTCACTCCCTCTTTTAAAATTTTCCTCCCTAGGATGAATCTAACTTGAGACTTTTGTGGTTGATTAGATGCTGCTGGGTACTTACAGAATTCATTGGGTCTTTAGTTCTTACTTTTCTTTTTACTTTTATATTTCTTATTTTACTTATCAGATTTTTCCAGGAATCTCAGTTGATCCTCACAACAACCCTGTGAGGTAGATGTTATAATTATCATTTCCATCTTAAAAGTTTAGGAAACTAAAGCAAACAGGTTAAGTGATTTTTCCCAGGTCACACAGCTAATAAGTATCTGAGGCTGCATTTGAACTTTCATATTCTTGACTCAAGGTCCATCACTCCATTGTGCCAACTAATTCCTGAAGTGTAGAAACATGTGCTTCAAGGAGATAGCTCTAACAGTAAAAACACACAGAGTGAAGTAACTCTAGATTAGATTTAAAATTTAATGGAATCATTTGCCTCTAATTTTTTAGGTAATGAAACTGACACCTGAGAAGTGAAGTAGATTATTCAAAGTGGCACAAGTATTAAGTAGCAGAGTTGAGATTTGAAACCATTTCTTCTGACTCCAAAAGCAGTATCCTCTCTTCTATGACACACTCCTTTCCTTGACATACTACTACTCTGGGGATTGTGTGAATGTGTGGAATTAGAGAAGCATAATTTTAGTATTTTAATTAGTTTTTTATTTTATTGTTTCTAAGGTTTTTTAACCTCAAAAACCAACTCAAGGGTCAAACTAAAAATCTCAGAAACTCAAAAATAGAATTTAAATTGAACATATAAACAAAGAAGACACAGAGGTATTAAAAGTAAAGTAGAAAATGAAATAATTTCATAGTCAAAAATCTTGAAGTTTGTTCCTTGAACAAATACTTGGGTTCTAAAAGCCTAATGAGACAGTAGTTTATATCAGAAAAGATCAGGGTTTTAGTAGACCCATTATATCAATAGTCAGACATGGCAACAAAAAATATTAATTCAGTCTGAGATTTCACTGTGAGGCATACTGTCCTGAACAAAAGAATTGATAATCCCAATGTACTCACACATTGACCAACCACAAATGGAATATTGTTCTGTTCTGGGCATCACACTTTAGAAGGGACATTGGCAAAGTGAAGAATCTCCAAAAGAGGGCAGTTAAGTTGTGAAAATGCCTTACTGCCCTGACACACAAAATCAGTTAGAAGAAATGAGAATGCTTACCTTGGAGAAGAGAAGATATAAGGAAAGGAAAAAAAATATCCTTCTGTCCGAGATTTTAAAGAACAGCCTTTTTTGTAAGGGGTTAGACTCCTTCCTGTGGGGCTTTAGATAATAGAATTTGGAACATTGAGTAAGCATCTTAGAGGAGGGGTAAGTTTCACTTTGGTAGTAAGGAAAAATTTACTAACAATTAGAACCAGCCAAGAGTTGAATGGATTACCTTGAATGGGTACTACCTCACAAGATATTGAAGGGAAGCCTAAAAAACCATTTCTTGGATCTTGATTAGCCCTTTAGATGGCCCTTTAAAGGCCTTCAATGGCTTTTCAACATTGCTGTCTCTTAAGAGCGTAGGGTTTTAAAAGTTTTTTTTGATGATTATTTGTGATACTTTTTTCATATCATCTCAATTTGCAAATATATCCTTAAACCATCTTTTGAATAAATAATAAAAAAGAAAGACAAAAGGGCAGTTCAGCAAAATGAACCTATTTATTAGCTGTCTTATCTACCTCATATTACACACCTGTGATTTGCTGTTTTTGGAAAGAGAGGCAGGTGCATGTTCTCATCTCTTCTTCAGAATCAAGCTTAGTCAATATAAGTACATAATGTTTAATTTGTATTTTTGGTATATAAGGCTTTCCTGGTTATGCTTTCTTTACTCTTTATTAATCCTTTTAATTGTCACGATAGAATTTTTCAAATTCATTATTTCTTACACTAATACGGCACATCACATCCAGCTATACTTATATATCAGAGTAATACTTATATATCACAACTTATTTAGCTATTCCCCAATCATTGGGGGATCTAGTCATCTAGTTGGTTTTCCCTTCTTTACTATCCAAAGAAGTACTATTTTGGTTAGTTTGGTATATAGTGAGTACTATCTGTTTTTAATCTCTTTGGCGTTATCTACCCCAAAAGAATTAAGTAATCTCTATCTCAAAGGGTAGTGGTGGTGGTGATGGAAGTGTTTTCATGATAGCACAAATTTGGAGAGTTCTGTGTTCATTAAATATTTAGAAATATTAAACAAATTAATTTTGGAAATTAAATACTTTAGTACTAATGAAAGTGAAATATTCTTAATTCACAGATGTCTAATGCATTGCTCCATACACTAAAGGCCTTCAGAAATGACTTATTGACTATTAAAATGCTGAAATATTTTGTGCATCACAGAGCCCTTAGTTTCTGATGTCCAGCAGAGTTCTGTTTTATTCACCATACCATGAAGACACTTTTGTATGTGAACTTTTTTTTGGTAGCAGTAGTATGATAATGAGAAAGGAATAGATTAAAACCTATTTGGCACAGCAGTAGCACACTCTTGCTGTACCTCAATTGTTCATCCTCACTGAATCCCAGCTGTTTCTGGGTAAGCCAAAAGAAATAATGTTCAGGGGGTAATTTAGTCAGCCGGACATAATTGAGCAGCCAGTAAGTAACTGCTTTTATACCACTTAGTGGACTATTAGAGGATATATGCTGTTTTCTTTTTTTAGAAAGTTAGAAAAACTTGATGATTGTGTGAAGTTAATTATTTAGCTGCAAAATCCATGCAATTGTATTGGAACAAATGTTTTAAGAGGATGAACTTGTGAACCACTTCACTGTGATAGTCATGAATCAACTTATCTATTTTAAAGTATGCTCTTATTAAGAAAGATGTTTCTTTTTATGTAGTTACATTAAAGCTCTTGATACATTGGCCCTTTCCTACTTTTCCACTCTTCTTATGCCCTAATCTGCTCCAGGTGTTCTGTAATCCAATGACTCTGATGTTACTATTCCTCTCACAAGACACATTTTCTCCTAACTCCATGAATTTCATTGACTTTCTCTTTTGCCTAAAATTACCTCAGTCTTCCTCTTTGCCTCTTCGCCTCCCTGCTTTCTTTCAGGTTCCAATTCAAATTCCACCTTCTCCCAGAAGCCTTTCCAGTCATCCTTAGTGTTAGTGCCTTACTTCAAGATTATATCTAGTTTACCCTCTGTATATTTTATTTGTACATAATAATTTGCTCTTCTACTAGACCACGAGCTCCTTGAAAATAGGAACTGTTGTTGTTTGTTTTTGCCATTTCTTTGTTTCTGTAGTACCTAGCACACTGCCTAGCACAGAGTAGACATTTAATATTTGTTGACTTGATTTGACTTAGATATCCATTTCTGGAAATCACCAGATAATCTGTTATTCTTTTTATTTGGAGGGGGGAAAGCAGAGCATTTGGGGTTAAGTGACTTTCTCAAGGTCACACAGCTAGTAAGAATTAAGTGTTTGAAACCATATTTGAACTCAGGTCCTCCTGACTGCAGTACCAGTGCTCTATTCACTGTGCCACCTAAATGCCCCAGATAATTAATTTCTATTTATAGTGTGTGTATGTGTAGATATAATGTGTGTATGTACATAAATACATATGTATATACATACATGTATATGAATGTACTCTATGTGTGTACATATATTGTGTATATGTATATATGTATGCACACACTATCTGTTTGTTTGTTTATTTATTTATTTATGGTGGGGTGGGAATAGGAAGACTGCCAGATAAGATTATTAGTCAAAAGGTGAGAATATTTTAATGAATTTGATTTTGACAATTTATTTTTATGCATAGAAAAACTTTTTTATCCAGTTCTAAATGTATATATGTATACCAGAAACTATTCTCTTTCACATATATTCAGAAAAAAGACCCATAAATTCACTAAACTCTCATTACTAATGAATATAAATGTTTACTACAACATAATCAATTAGAAAAAATTGTACCTTCCTAAAATTTAACTTTTAAATCCTTTCTAATCTTGCATGTAAGTTTGAAAATAATCTTCCTAATTCACAGATATAATCAGGTCACTCTACTGCAAAGTATGTAATAGCTCCATTCTTTTATCTATAGGATGAAATATTTAACCCCTTAACCTAACTTCTAAGTCTCTCAATAATCTGTCTCCAACTTACCTTTACAACTCTATTTTAGACATTGTATATTTTAGTCAAGACTAGTAGCTATTTACTGGTCTCATCTTGTTTTGAACAGATTTCTCTCAGATAGTTATAATATTTCTCTTCCTTCAGAGCCTATTTCAGGTGCTACTTCTCTCTTTTTTCCATTTTGGAGAGAGGAAGGTAGGGCAATTGGGGTTAAGTGACTTGCCCAAGGTCACATGACTAGTTTTGTGTTAAGTGTCCTCCAGGGCCTGTGCTCTATTCACTGGGCCACTCTTAATGTGCTACTTCTCAAATCTACCCAGCTGTGCTGTTATAATTCCTCCTTGCACTTTGGGCCTTTATGTTGCACTTATTACATTCCTATTTTTTGGCAAGGTCAACAAAACTCTTAAATCTCCAATGTTTCCATAATAGTTTTCTTTTTTTATTTAGTTCTCTGCCTCTTTTTATAATGTGTATTAAGGTATAGTTTTGCTTCTTAAAACCATGTAATTGCAAGTTCTAGTCTTCCTCACTGAGTATGTGCTAGTGTTCCATACTGAGTATAAGTGAATCAATATTGTTTACAATAGAATAAAATGCATATTTAATTTATACATAGCTAAGTAAGACCTTTTTCCCTTTATTAGGATCTTTGTGTATTGGAATTTTTTTTTCCTCACACCTGAACTCCATGGAATCTGAGTTAGCATGTCAAATGTTTATTTCTGTCACACACACACACACACACACACCCTCAAATAGGGATGAGGTCTATGAGACCTTACCAGGCTCAATCTCCTAGAACAGGGTTTCTTAAACTTTTCCCACTTGAGACCAGGTCTGATCATTTCATTCCCCTTCCCACTCTCAGCCCTCACCTTCCAACCCCAGTTACTCTCTGTGGCCTCCAGGATTAAATACAAAAATGTTGTAATTGGTGTTCAAAGCCCTTCATAATCTAATCCCCGCCTACCCTTCCAGTCTTCTTAACCTTTACTTCCTGACATGTACTCAGATTCATTGCCATTGGTCTTCTGATTATTCTAAGAAGAACATATTCCATCTCAGTTCCAGGAATTTCCTTCGACTTTCTCCTATACCTCAAATGCTCTCCTTCCTCCACTCTGACTATTGATTGGCTTTTAAGAATAAACTAAATTTCTGTAACAACCAGAAGACCACTGAATGGAATAGTGAATGTCAGGAAGTAAAGTATAAGAAAACTGGAAAGGTAGGAGGGATTAGATTATGAAGGGGTTTGAATGCCAAACAGAGCATTTTGGGTTTAATCCTGGATGCCTATAGTGCCAATGCAATATTCACAGCACCAATAGCAACTATGAATATGCCATTATAGTTCTGAAGTGCAAAATATAGTGAACTCTCCATATTTATTCAGACACCAGATAGCCAAATCCCAACATCAGGAAACCAAGAACATGATAACAACAAAGAAGTTAATACACCATAACTCAGCAGGGAGCCACACCATTTTTAGCCTTCCTACAAACAGTCACAAGCCTGGCTATCTTCTTGCCTGCCTCTTCCCTCTTCCTCCTTTCTGGCTGCTCTGACAGCCAGCTTCCTGTGGGCTCTACTCCAACCTTCAGACTCAGCCTACCACAGATTCCATGTGATTACATTCAGCCTATTAGGGGGCAGGGAAATTATCATTACCATTACATCCAGCCCCAAGATCTTTCATGTCCCTTACATAGCAAAAATACATTATGTTACCTAGGTTAATGGGAATTTAGGGGTAATTGATGTCAAAAGAACTTTACAACAATATTAAAGGGATAACAAAAAATTAGCACATAAAACTATATTATGGTGAGGCATGAGCACAAGCACTCCATCATTCCCCCCTCAAATGCATTGGGCTCATAATCTTGGTGTAGGGAGCAAAGGTCTCTTCTTCCATAGCTATTTCGTACTGAAATTGGACCCCATGAGGTATCATTCAAGAGGTCATTTCTTTAGCTAGCATCTGGAGCTCAGTCGACACCAGGTCCAGGGGTGATAAATCACAGTCTTGGACAGGGATGACATCCAACTTAAGTAATCAGGCATCTTCAGGTGCAGGGTACTAAGCCTGGAGGAAACAAATTTCACAAACAAGTTTAAGAGACAAAAAGTGAAAAAGAAACAAGGAGAGAGTAACCAGAAGCAAGGTATCATACTGGGTCAGCCATACTTCTGGAGTTCATGTACTCACTATCATAGCCTCATTCATGGTAGAATATATGAGTCAGGGGTACAATTTGGTAATCATCTTCTCCTGAATAAACAACAGTTAACAGTATTATCTTTTTCATGTACTATAATTTCTGCAACCTTTGGAACATCATCTGGCTTCCACTTTACCCATAATTTAGCTCCCAATTTTATTCTATCAGTAGAGCCAAACCCTACAGTTCCTCTGAAAGTTATTTCAAAAGGAGGGTCAGTTTTCACAATGTCTATTGTTTCACAAGGAATAATGATCACTTGAACTATTTTATCATTTTTTCAAAACTGTATAAGGTTCTTCACCCAAATTTTTGAATGTCACAATAATTTCTCCTTGATAATTAGAAACTGTTACTCCTGCCAATACATGTATTCCTCTAGCAGCTAATCCTGATTTAGGTAAAATCTATCCAAAATAATTTTTAGGGATTCTCATACATATTACATTGGAAATTTTTTTATTTCTTTTCTATCAAGCCATAAGTCCTCTAAACAATGTAAATCATATCCTGCTGAACCAAGTGTTCCTGGATACGGTACTGAGGCATATTGCCTCACAGTCTAATACTCTATATTTGGGATCTTATGCATTTGCAGTTTTGCAATTTGCAGATTTGGGGTTATCATTCTGTCTAGAGGTGTACTTCCTCTCAGTGGTCTATTATTCAAATTATATAAAGCAGTGAACAAATTATCCTTCCCATATTGATACAAATTATTAGAACTTAACTTCCTTAGCTGTTCCTTCAATAATCCATTCATTCTTTCAATTAACCCAGATGCTTGTGGATAATATGGAATATGATATATCTGTTCTATATTGTTTAATATGCAATATCTCTTCATTTCATTACCTTTGAAATGTGACACATTGTCACTTTGAATCTGCATTGGGGTTCCATAATATAGACTTATGACAACTCGAGTTTTACCAATGTTTTTCTAGGTTGCATTCTTATAGGAACAAGCCAGTAGTACACCTGAATAAGTGTCAGCAAAAAGTACATATGAATTTGCATCCTTTATCTTGGGGTAGGAGACCAATATAACCTGTCTGCCAAATTTAAGCTGGCATTTTTCCCCTTGCTATCTCTCCAGTTACTACCCGAGGAATAGTTTGTTCTTTTCCAATTGACATATATGACATTCCTTTGCTCCCCATTTTAAGAATGAATGAGAGATACTAATACCTTGATCTTGTGCCTGTAACAACAATGCAATATTCACAACATCCACAGTGGCTATGAATATGCTGGTATAGTTGTGAATCACAAAATGTAGTGGCTCTCCACATGGAGCACAGAGCCAAAGCCTTTATTTAAATACCAGAGAACTGAGTCCCACAACCAGAAGGTCAAAGTCATTACAGTAACCACGAAGTTGCTGCACATAGTCAATGCAGTGAACACCCACATTCCCAAGCTTTCAAAACAAAACAGCCTCCCTCAAGCAAGGATCTTTCTCTCCTCACTCACGGTAGCAACTAACCATCCATGCTGCTTTTCTTCCAGCAATTTTCATTCCTGGCAGTTCTGGCAGGCTCTCAGAAGTTCTGGCTGGCTCTCAGTTCTCAGAGTAAATTCTCAGAAGAAAATCTGGCTTTCTGGCCTAGGCTTTTCCTTATATATGGTATTAGCTTCTCCCTGTTCTGCTCCTTCCTGATACATCAGCAAGTCCATCCCACTGTGGGATTCAAAAGTTCTGGATTTCAATACTTGACATAATCATTAACTTGAAAACATGTACCTGTTTGCTTTCCAATACAAAGGGAATGGAAGATTTTCAAATCCCATTACCCTTACATTTGGCCCCAAGATCTTTCATTTCCCTTACATGGCAAAAACACATTAAAAATACATTTAATTACATAGGTTAATGGGAGTTTAGGGGTAACTGGTATCGAGAGAATTTTACAGCAATATAACAAGGATAGCACACAATAAACACAGAAAACAACGTTTTTTAAATATTATTTCCTTTTAGTTTATTTTTTTATTTTTTCATTTACATCATTCATTTCTACAAGATTTTGAGTTACTAATTTTCTACCCATTTTCTCCTACCCAACACCCCAAAATAGCAATCCCACTGAATATCCCCTCCCCCAATCTGCTCTTTCCCATTTCTTCACCCTTCCCCCTCTGACTTTCCAGTAGGGCATGATGGATCTCTATGCCCTAGTGCCTGTATATCTTATTTCCCAGTAACATATAAAATAATAATTATATATATATATATTAAACATTTGATTTTAAAACTTTGAATTCCAGATTTTTTTCCTACCTCCCTCCTCACCCACCCTTACAGGGAAGATAAGCAATTCAATATAGGTTGTACATAAGTAGCTATGCAAAACATTTCCATAGTGGATAAATTGTGAAAGACTGACTATATTTCCCTCCATCCCATCCCATCTCCCACTTCTTTTATTCTCTACTTTGATCCTGTTCCTTTTCAAAAGTGGATGCTTCCAACTTCCCTTCCTTCCAGCCTGCCCTCGCTTCCATCATCCCCCCTCTCATCCCCTTCCCCCTTACTCTCCTGTAGGGTGAGATACTGTATTTAGTGTGTATGCCGATCCCCCCCCAAGCCATATTCATTGAGAATAAGGTTGACTTATTGCCTTCCTGTTCTTTTCCTCCATTGTAACAGTTTTCCCTTGCCTCTTCTATATGAGATAATTTACCCCATTCTATCTCTCCCCATCTCCTCTTATTATATTCCTCTCTCACCTCTTAATTTCACCTTTTAACTATCATCCTGTCTTATTCAACTGGTCCTGTACCCTCTGTCTCTGTATGCCTATACACATATATACACATACTCATATATGTATTCATACACTCATATACCCTCCTATATAGACATATATATGTATATATACACATTTCTATTCCCTTCAACTATTCTCATGCTGACAAAAGTTTCATAAGTTACAGTTATCATTTTTTCCATGTAGGAATGAAAATAGTTTAACTTTGATAAGTTCCTTATGATTTCTTTTCCCTGTTTCCCTTCTCATACTTCTCTTCCTTATTGTATCTGAATGTCAAATTTTCTATTCAACTCTTGCTTTTTCTTTTTTTTTCAAATGCTTTATTAACTTCTGATTGACATCATTCATTTCCACCAGATTTTGAGTTACAAATTTTCTCTCCGTTTTTCCCCTACCCACCCCCCGAAAATAGCAGTCCCACAGGATATCCCCTCCTCCAATCTGTTCTCTCCCATATTTTCTGCCATACCCCTTTCAACTTTTCCAGTAGGGCATGGTGGATCTCTATGCCCCAGTGCCTGTATACCTTATTTCCCACTTACATGTAAAATAGTATTGATAATAGTGTATATATATGTATATATGTATACATGTTTGAATATTTGATTTTAAAACTTTGAATTCCAGATTCATTCCTTCCTCCCTTGTCACCCACCCTTACTGAGAAGATAAGCAGTTCAGTATAGGATGTACATGTGTGGCTAATTCAAAACAATAACATAGTAGATATATTGTAAAAGACTGACTATATTTCCCTCCCTCCTATACCACCTCCCACTTGTTCTACTCTCTACTTGGATCCTGTCCCTTTTCAAAAGTGGGTGCTTCAGCCTGCCCTCCCTTCCATCATCCCCCCTCTCATCCCCTTCCCCCCCTACTCTCCTGTAGGGGGATATAGCCTATTTAGTGTGTATTTCATTCCCTCCTCAAGCCAAATTCAATGGGAATAAGGTTGACCCATTCCCTTTTGCCTTCCTATTCTTCCCCTCCATTGTAACCATTTCCCCTTGCCTCTTCTGTATGAGATAGTTTACCCCATTCTGTCTCTCCCCATCTTCTATCATTATATTCCTCTCTCACCTCTTAATTTCACCTTTTAAGTATCATCCCTTCCTGTTAAATTGGTCCTGTGCCCTCTATCTATGTATACCTGTAAACATATATACACACATTCACACATGTATTCATATGCCCATATACCCTCATATATAGACATATATATATTTCTATTCCCTTCAACTACTGAGAAAAGTTTCATAAGTTACAATTATTGTTTTTTCCATCTAGGAATGTTAATAGCTCAACTTTGATAAGTTCCTTATGGTTTCTTTTCCCTGTTTACCTTCTTATGCTTCTTTGCTTCTTGTATCTGAATGTCAAATTTTCTGTTTAACTCTGTTTTTTTCAACAAGAATTCTTGAAAGTCGTCTATGAAACATGATACTCAGTTTTGGTGGTAGGAGACTCTTGGTTTTAATCCCAGCTCCTTTGCCCTCCGGAATATCACATTCCAAACCCTTCTATCCCTCAGTGTAGAAGCTGCCAGATCCTGGGTTATCCTGATTGTGTTTCCACAATATTCAAATTGTTTCTTCCTGGTTGCTTGTAATATTCTCTCCTTTCTCTGGGAATTCCAGAACCTAGCTATAATATTCCTAGGAGTTTTCTTTTTGGGATCTTTTTCAGGAGGTGATCAGTGGATTGTTTCAACCTCTATTTTGCCCCCTGATTCTAAAACATCAGGGCAGTTTTCTTTGAGAACTTCCTGGAGGATGATTTCTAGGTTCTTACTGTGATCATGGCTTTCAGGTAGTTCAATAATTTTTAAATTATCTCTCCTGGATCTTTTTTCCAGGTCAGTGGTTTTCCCAATGAGACATTTCACATTGCCTTCTATTTTTCATTTGTTTGGATCTGTTTAATAGTATCTTAATTTCTCATAAGTCAGGAGCTTCCATTTTTCTCCAATCTAATTCTGAAGGAATGATTCTCTTCAGTGAGTTTTTGAGATTCTTTTTCCATCTGGCAAATTTGGCTTTTTAAGGCATTCTTCTCCTCATTGGCTTCTTGAGCCTCTTTTGCTATTTTAGTTAGTCTATTTTTTAAGGTGTTATTTTCTTCAGTCATGTTGTTGACTCTCATTTTATAATTTTCTTGCCAATCATTCTCATTTCTCTTCCCAATTATTCCTCCACCTCTCTTATTTGGTTTTCAAAATCCTTCTTAAGTTCCTCTATGGCCTGTAAGGAGCTTATTCTTTTCTTGGAAGCTTTTGGTGTAGGAATTCTGACTTTCACTATCCTTTTTCTCCCCCAAAAAGGAATCCAGAGTTGGACCACTGTCCTTGCCTTGCTTCCCTCATTTGCTCATGTTGCCATTCAATTACTTGATTTTTGACCTTTTCGCCACAGCAAATCCCTGCTACCACAGGGAGGGAACTTTGTCCCAAATTGCTGGGGTTTTCACAGCTGCTGGAGCCATTTGTTGGGTACCTTCTCTGAAGCCTCCCCACACTCTGGTTAACTGGTCACGCACCCCAGGACTTCCACCCTAGACCTCAATCCACATCCAAGTAGGTTAAAGCAAGAGCAATTACCTCTCAGGATGATTGCTTGATCCCCCTACAATCTGTAGACCAGGATTTCTGAAGCAGCCACACAGGTCCACAGTTCCTCACCCACTTCTCCCTCTAGGGGTTAAAGACCCGACAGCACTCCCAAACTCCCAGTTCACAAAGTCCACACCACACTGACCTCTCCCTTTGTCCTTAGCATCTATGGGTTGATAATTCTGGGAACTGCCACAGCTTCTGGTGATCTGAAGTCCCTCCAGCCAGCAACTGCTTGTGGCTGCCATGAGGCTGAAACCTTATGGTTTGCGTGGGGCTGGGCTTGGCTCCTAACATGCTGTGCTGCCTGCCTCCTGGACCGTCCTCAGCAGTAGGTTAGTTTCTCTGTGTCATTTTATGGGTTCTGCAGCTCCAGAGTTTGTTCAGAGTTACCTTTTACATGAATTGGAGGAGGTAGAAGCAGGAGCCTTGCAGAAGTCCTGTTTCTACACTGCCATCTTGACTCTGCTCCCAGAAAACAATATTTTAGGATGGTACTTGAGCACAAGCTCCCCATCACTCCCCCTCAAACAAATGGGATCCCAAAATCTTGGGGGTACGGGGCAAAGGTCTCTTCTTCCATGGCTACTTGCTACTGAAATTGGACATAGAACTGTTCCTATCCCAAGAGGTCCCATTTGAAAGGTCATTTCTTTAACCAGCATTTGGAATGTGCTTGATGCCAGGTCCAGGGATGTCACGTCACAGTTGTACACAGGGAATGACATCCAGATTAAGCTATCAGGCATCTACAGGTGTAGGTTACCAAGCCTGCAGAAACAAATCTAGCAACCAACATGAACAGACAAAAAGCCAAGAAGAAACAAGGGGATAATAACCAGAAACAAGGTAGACATAGGATCAGCCATGCTTCTGGAGTCCATGAGCCCACTATTGTAGCTTCACTCACAGTAGAATATATGAGTTAAGTGTACAATTTTGTAGTCATCTTCTGAATAAACAATTGTTACAGTGCTATCCATTACATGTACTATAATTTACACAGCCTTTGGAATGTCATCTGGCTTCTGTTTTACCCATGCTTTAGCTCGCAATTTTATTCTGTCACTCAAACCAAATCCTTCACTTCCTCTAATAGTTATTTCAAAAGGAGGGTCAGTTTTTACAAGTGCTATTGTTTTACAAGAACAATAATCACTTGAACTATTCTATCATTTTTATAAAACTGTACAGGCTATTCACCTAAATTATGGAATGTCACAATAATTTCTCCTTGATAATTAGAATCTGTTACTCCAGCTAATACATATATTCCTCTAGCAGCTAATATTGATTTGGGTCAAATTTGTCCAGAGTGATCTTTAGGGATTCTTATGCATATTCCAGTGGAGATGTTTCTTATTTCTTTTCCATCCAACCAAAAATCTCTAAACAATGCAAATCTTACCCTGCCAAGCCATGTGTTCCTCGATACGGTGCTGGTACATCTGGCCTCAAAGTCCAATACTCAATATTTGGGATCTTATGGGTTTGTTGTTCTCTAATTTGCAGATTTGGGGGTCATCATTCTGGCTAAAGGTGTACTTCCTCCCAATCGTCTATTATTCAAATTGCATAAAGTCATGAACAAATTATCCTTCCAATGTTGATATGAATTATTAGAACTTAATTTCCTTAACTGTCCTTTCAATAATCCATTCATTCTTTCAATTAACCCAGATGCTTATGGATAATATAGAATATGAATTATCCATTCAATATTGTTTAGTATGCAATACTTCTTCATTTCATTACCTTTTAAATGTGACCCATTGTCACTTTGAATCTGCATTGGATTTCCTTAATATAGACTTATGAGATCTAGAGTTTTACAGGTGTTTTTCTGGGTTGAATTCTTACAAGGACAAGTCACTAGTACACCTGAATAGGTGTCAACACATCCTTTATCTCATGGTAGTGGAACAATATAATCTATTTGCCAGATTTGAGCGGGACTTTCCCCCTTGTTATCTCCCCAGTTATTACCTGAGGAACACTTTGCTCCTTTTCCAGTTGACATATATGACAGTGCTTTTGTTTTTCCAATATATGATCAAATTGATATGGGGTCTGTAAACTTGTCTATGTCTTTCTTTAATTTGAGCTGGGGCTTGGCCACTTTCCTATTCTCCCTGGAGGTTTGATGAACTTGAATACAATGGTTCAGAAGAATCTTTAGAGACAATTCTTACTTCTCTATTCCATCCAACATCAGGCCCCTTTTCTCAATCCATTTTGTATAGTTTGTTAGTTGGAATACCATCAATTCTTCCAAAATCTACCCTTGCTCTCAATAAAGCAGTAAACAATTCTTTTCTTGTCAATCTATTTGGACTTTGAATCTGCTAGCTATTTACTCTTCTCTCTTAAGGAAATTTATCTTTTCCCCATTCCCCCAAGTCAGTTAACTGTGAAATCTTATACAGTACCACTGAAAGACGGTGCCCTAATTCCCCAGTTAGGTGCTTGTAAGCAAAAGGAGCCATCTTCACTATGATATTTCAGTGAGAAACTGCTAAGAGGATATTGTGATACCCATTTGCATCTCCAACCATGATAGCTATCTTCATTACTTCCTCCTTTAACTTTCTGATACAATCCCCTAGAGAATATCAGGGTCTCTCTCCACTAGGCCACATAGAATCTGCAGGATTCGTTATATTACATCCATCTGCTATTAAAACTAACAGATTGGTTGTATTGTTAGCGCCTAACATATGATAATCCCTAAAAGCTTGCTGTACCAAAAGGATTCCAGTACCTGTAAATTTTAAGCAATCCACCCTATCTACCCATACTTCTTTGTCCCCTTCATCACTAATTCTCACCATCCAAGGCACTAATGAATCTCCCATCCTTTGGGTGAATTGACTTAATAGATCAGTAACCTCTTGCTGAGTGAAATCTTCAATTATCTCCCTGAACTCTGTGTGGCTGCCGTCATTCTCCTGCTTTTTTCTTAATATGGGGCAAAATGTTGCCCTCATAAAAGCTCCTCGTCTAACTTTGTTTCATTTTCCTGGCAATGTTCACTGCAACAACTAGGCTCAGACTGTATTAGAGTGACATGCACATTCCTCTTGTTAGGTTTTTCTTTTTTTTGCTTTTTTCTTAGCTAAATTCACAGTTTTTTCTTCTACCACCTGAGATCCTCCAACTTGCTCTTCTAAAGGAAAGCCAAACACTGTGAATTCCCATGCAAATCAGCTAACTTCCTCTCCATTTGAGCTTTTCCTTCTAGCAGTCTGTCTTTTTTATATATAAAATATGTAAATTTTATATTTATATATAAATAAAATTAATGATATCTGTGAGTTTGTAGTCTTATAAAATTATTTCCCCTTTTGTTTATATTTATACTTACTTCCTCCAAGGTAAAAAAAAAGTGTTTCAACTAAGCTAACAAATTATTGAATGACAAATGATTTGTTTATTCATGAAAAATGAGAAAAAATGCTTTTACATATAATACAGTAACCTGTTGGTAAAATCCAAACTTTTCTCTATACTCCCTCCAGTTCTTTCCCTGGTTTTATTGATATTCCTTGCAAACATGTTTCTTAATCTCTAGTTTCTCCCTTCTGTGGCCACAGTTCCCAGGTTTCACAGAGCCCTGTACTTTTAGCCTATTCCTTTGCTAGGGAGGAATAAGTGAAATCCTCCCATCCTGGGATATCCATTTCTTCTTCTAAAGAAAGCCCTCTGCCTCCAAATAGAGGTCTGATATTTCATGATCCCATCCTCATCACCAAAGGTAGCACCAAAACAATATTCACAACAATGACAGCAACTATAAATATGCCAGCACAGGTCTGAATAGAAAAATATAACAGACTCTCCATATAGAAAACAGAAGCAAAACATTCAGACACCAGAAAGCCAAATCCCAACACCAGAAAGTCAAATTTATCATTGCAAGAAAGAAGTTAATGTGCCAGAACACATCAGGGAACCACATCATCCTTTAGCATTCCCACAAATATACCTTCACAAGACTAGCTGTTTCCTTATCTGCCTCTTCTCTCCTCCCTCTTTCTGACTGCTCTGACTCTCAGCTTCCTGTGGGCTCTGCTCTACCCTTCAGCAAACTACTCCCACCAGAGGCTCCGTGTGTATATATGGCTTATTAGGGGGCAGGGAAGATCTTTACATCCCCATTACCATTACAAGGTCATAGAAAGCCACTGGAGTTGGGGAGTGAGAGCTGTGGTTGTAGGGAGGGGAGTAACATGATTGGACCTCATCAGATCACTTTAGTGACAAATGGAGAATGGATTGAAGTGGGGAGGACTTGAGGCAGGCAGACCCATGAGCAGCCTAATAGCTGTGATTGAGGTGTGAGATGATGAGGGCCTGAACTGTGATGGTGGCATGATATATGGGTCAGAGGAGAGAAGGGGAGGGGGCATATAGGAGAGATGTTGCAGAGTTGAAATTTATAGGTCTTGGCAATTACTTTTATATGATGGGGGGGAGGGGTGGGATGGAAGGTATAGTAAGGAATCCTAGATGACTTCCAAGGTGTGAATCTGAGGAACCAGGAAAATGGTGGTGTTCTCTGTAGTAATAAGGAAGGTAGCAAGGGTGGAAGGTTTAATTTAATTTAAGAGTTCTGTTTGAATATAATTAATGAGTTTAAGAAGTCTACTGGACATCCATTTTGAGATGTTGGAAAGACAGCTGGAGATGCAAAATTGGAGGTCAGCAGAGAGTTTGAACCAAGGCAAATTTGAGAATCATCAGCATAGAGATGGTAATTAAATCTATAGGATCTGATGAGATTTACCAAAAGACATAAAGTAGAAGAAAAGAGGACCCAGGACTTAGAACCCTGAGGCATATTTGTGATTAGAAGGGGTTATCTGGATTATCCAGCAAAGGAGACTCAGGAGCAGTCAGATCCAAGAACCAGGAGAGAGTGCTTTCCTGTTGTTGTTTGTCCTTCATTCTCAGAGGACCATGACATTAGGAAGGTGATGAAAATAGTTTTAGCAGGCTTTTTTTTCTAGTTGCAAAATATTAGAAATTGATGGTGTACCCATCAATTGGGGAATGGCTAAACAAGATGTGGTATGTGATTGTCAGGGAATAATGCTGTGCTATTAAAAAAGATGAGCAGGATTCTTTCAGAAAAATCTGGAAAGACTTACATGAATTGATCCAAAGTGAAGTGAGAAGAACCAGGGGACCATTTTACACAATAACAGTAACATTGTGTGATGATCAGCTATGATTGACTTAGCTCTTTTCAGCAATACAATGATCCAAGACAGTCCAAAAGAACTTATGAGGTTCTTATGAGGACTTAATGAAGGTTTACCTCCAGAGAAAGAACTGATAGAGACTGAATAGAAATCAAAGCATACTGTTTTCACCTTTTTTCATTTTTTTTCCTTTTGGTAAGTTTCTTCTATCACAATATGACTAATATGGAAATATATTTTACATGATTGCACGTCTATAACCTACATCAAGTTGTTTACTGTTTTAGGGATAGGAGAAGGGAAGGAGGCAGGAAGAAAATTTGCAACTCAACTTTTAAAAAACGTTTTAAATTGTCTTTACATGTAATTGTAAAAACAAAATCATATTATAAAAAAAGTAAGAATTTAACGTAAGTGTATATGGGAAAGAATGTGGTCCAGGTGAGCAAGCTTCAACATAATAAAAATTAAGAACTTCATAGAAGAGCAAGAGTAGAAGTTATCCTCCTAGATGTATGATAAAAAAAAATAGTGAGATCCAAAGATAGCACACAGACAACCCTCATGCTTCACTGGCAATGTCTCATGATCTCACAGAAAACGTAAGTAAGAGCTCTGGCATGCTTTTAGAACCTTCTGTAGTGAACTCATGAGCAGAAAGGGACAAGAGAACTAGAGGAAAACCAACTACAGAAGGGCAGCAATCTGCCCCAAGAGGGGACATCCAAATTGATGAGATAACATATTTGAGGTTTTCTCACTAAGTGTCGAGCATAATTATATACACACATAGGAAATCAGCAAATAATTCCCAAATGAATTGAAATCTCATTGCTTTTTGGTAGAAGGTAACCATTCATTTTTTTCAAAAGGTAATTACAAATGTGTTCTTATTTTTATTTCAGTAGAAGTTAGGGAAAATTATATATACATATATGTATATTAGGATGCAATATTATGAGGATTAAAAATTTAAACAATCATCTTGTTTACAGGGGAAGAGGAAGTGTTGCACCCCGGCCAGCAGGTGTACCAAGAGGTGCACCAGCTCCCAGAGGAGTCCCTCCTAGTCGAGGTCCAGTCAGCCGTGGTAGAGGACTTCTTACCCCTAGAGCAAGAGGAGTCCCCCCAACAGGATACCGGCCTCCTCCTCCACCACCAACACAAGAGACGTATGGAGAATATGTAAGTAAAATACTTTATGTGACAAATTTCTTAAGCCAGTAGAGATTGCGTTCCATAAAACTGAGCTAATAAGAAAATGATTCTATTGTTTCTCCTCATATTTTCTATATTCCTTTTAAAGGTATATTGCTCTTTATATTAGAAATAAAGAACCGAGAATTATTGTTCCATAAACAATGAGAAGAGCAAGTATTTCTTAGTTTGCTGTGTTACTGACAATGGATTATTCTTAAATTTTCTTTTCTGTGGGAAAAAAATTTGTTTTCATTTTTCATAAATAAGGATATCATTTGTCATTCAGTAATTTGTTAGTTTGTTTGAAAGACTTGTTTTACCTAGGAGTAAGTTAGTATAAATGTATACAAATGGGAAAATAATTTTACAAGAATGCAAACGAACTGATATCATTAATATACCAACCTAGTTAATTATAAATAGAAAAGAAAATAGCATGAATGAATCATTCATATTATCACACTGTTAGAGACATAGAATAAGAGTTGTTATAAACTAAAATAAAATATAGCAATAGGGGTGAATAATACACTTTCTAAGTCTTCATAATAGCTTATTTTAATTTGTATATCACTTTAACAAATAAAAGAATGTACGTAATCTGATTCTCACAACATCCCTGCAAGGTAGGCTAAGCAATTAGCATTATTCCCACTTTGTAGATGAAGAAACTAAATCTCAGGAAAGTAAAGTGACTTGCTAAAAATCTATGTAGCTAGTGAATACTGGTGCCATAATTTGAACACAGGTCTTCTGAATCCAAATTCATTTATCTTTTTGCTATGCCATACTACCTTCATCCCTGCCCAAAGTCACACCACTAGATATGTGTTAAGTGTCTGAGGCCGGATTTGAACTCAGGTCCTCCTGACTCCAGGGCCAGTGCTCTATTCACTGCGCCACTTAGCCTCCCAGTTCTGTTATATCTTGATGCCTTTAAAAGAAAAATGGAGAGAGTGGGGAAAGGGAATACACTAGTAGATGAAGGTAAAGTAAAATTAGGGAAAATTATCTCACAAGTGCTCAAGTAGTCATCCATAAAAAGAAGTCCGGGAAGGGGAGCAGCTGAAAAGAGAACTTTAATCTAATTGGAACTATTCAAATTCAACTTTGAAACAATTAAGAATTCTGATCAGTGGGGCAGCTAGGGTGCAGTGAATAGAGCATTGGCCCTGGAGTCAGGAGGACCTGAATTCAAATCCGGCATCACACATCAACACAAAAACTAGCTGTGTGACCTTGGGTAAGTCACTTAACTCCAATTGCCCTACCTTCCCCCCTACAAAAAGAAAAAAAAAGAATTCTGATCAGAGTAATGACCAACCACAATTACAGAGGACTAATGATGAAACATGCTTTCTACCTCTTGATAGAATGTAAAGGTCACAAAGTACAGAATGAGACATGTACATGGTCATTGTAAAAATTTGTTTTTCTCAGATATACCTATTTGTAACAAGGATTTCATCTTTAAAATCTTCTCAGTTGAGGTAGGGTGAGAGGCAGAGAAGGTGATTTTTTGCAGATTAAAAAATATGTATATTTATAATTTTAAA
This sequence comes from Petaurus breviceps papuanus, assembly GCF_028583685.1. Lineage (NCBI taxonomy): Eukaryota > Metazoa > Chordata > Mammalia > Diprotodontia > Petauridae > Petaurus > Petaurus breviceps. The sequence goes on along the minus strand of NW_027187460.1, from coordinate 13,361,578 downwards.
AATATTCATAGCATTATTTTTTGTTTTCACAAAGAACTAGAAATGAATATCATAAATTGCAACAATGACTTGAAATGTTAAAATACGTGAATGTTATAGCATATTTGTACATAAGAAATGACAAAAAGAACTGAATTCACAAAAAACTGAGAAAGGTTGGGGCGGCCAGGTAGCACAGCGAGTAAGAGCACCGGCTCCAGTGTTGAGATAGACCTGGAGATCGAATCCCGGGCTCAGACACTTAGCAACCACCCAGAAACACCTGGCCGTGTAACCTTGAGCAAGTTACTTAACCCCAATTGCTTAGGGGCGGCCAGGTGGTTCAGTGAGTAAGAGCACCGGCTCCAGTGTTGGGACGACCTGGAGATCGAATCCCGGGCTCAGACACTCAGCACCACACCCAGAAATAACTGGCCGTGTAACCTTGAGCAAGTTACTTAACCCTGATTGCTCAATAAAAAAAAAAAAATAAAAACAAAAAACTGAGAAAGGTTTGTTTGAATAGAAGCAGAATGAAATTAGTAGCATCAGGACAATGATTATAATACCATACGGAAAAACAATATTGAAAGTTTTAAGAATTTTCAATATGATGATCAATGACAACTCCAGACAATTAATAGTGTGTGTCTGTGTCTGTCTGTGTGTCTCTGTGTGTGTGTGCAGAACAAGACATATGTTTTCAGACAGCAGTATGTGGATTTAAATTTTTTTTTATTTGTTTTGGGGGGGGCTTAGAAAGTATGAAGTGGGTTGATATTTACCTAAAAAAATAAAAATTTTAATGCAACATTTTAAAATCTGAAGAGAACAGGAAAGAAGTTCGGAAGGAAGCATTAACAATCCAATCAGAATAACTTTGGAATTATCATGCTAAAAATATCCAAGACTTAAAACATATTTGGAATTCCACCTATCAAGACAAACCCAGTAACTATATAAACGCAATTAGAAGATACTTTTGACACAAATAATGTCAGATCTAAATAATTAGAAAACATCAGTTGCTCATGGATAGGCCAAGCTAATATAATAAAAATAACAATTGTATCTAAATTAATTTATTTAGTGCCATACCAATTAAACTATCAAAAATTATTTTATATAGAGTTAGAAAAATAATAACAAAATTCACTTGGAAGAAGAAAAAGTACAGAATATCAAGGGATTTAATGAAAAGAAATGTAAGGGAAGGTAGCCTAGCCTTACCAGATCTAAAACTGTATTATAAAGGAGCAGTCTTCCAAACTACTTGGTACTGTCTAAGAAATAGAGTGGTGGATCAGTGGAATAGGTTAGGTATACAAGACACAGTAGTCAATGACTATAATAATATATTGTTTAATAAACTCAGATTCCACCTACTGGGATAAGAACTCACTATTTGAGAAAAACTGCTGGGAAAACTGGAAAATAGTATGACAGAAACTAGGCATAGATCAACATTTTATACTCTATACCAAGAGAAAATCTAAATAGGTACACAATTGAGATATAAAGGCTGATAGATACTATAAGCAGACTGGGAGAGCAAGGAATAGTTTACCTGTCAGATATATGGAGAACAGAAGAATTTATGTCCAAACAAGAAATAGAAAACATTATGAAATGCAAAATGTATAATTCTGATTACATTAAATTAAAAAGGTTTTGCACAAACAAAGCCAATGCAACCAAGATTAGAAGGGAAGCAGAAAAATGGGAAAGCGTTTTAACAACCAGTGTCTCTGATAACAGGCCTCATTTCTAAAATATGTAGAAAACAGAGTCAAATTTATGTCATTCCCCAATTGAAAATGATGCACTTTTCAGAGGAAGAAATTGAAGCTATCTATAGTCATATGAAAAAGTGCTCTAAATAACTATTGATTAGAGAAATGCAAATCAAAATAATTCTGAGGTATCAAATCACACCTATCAGATTGGCTAACATGACAAAAGAGGAATACTACTTGTAGGTCTGTATCCCAGAGATCTCAAACAGGAAAAGGACTGACATGTACAAAAATATTTATAGCAGCTCTTTTTGTGGTTGCCAATAATTGGACATTGAGGGTATGCTCATCAATTAAGGAATGGCTGAGTATGTTAGGGTATATAAATGTAATGGAATACTGTTGTTCCATTAGGAATGATGAGCAGGCAGAGTTTAGAAAAACCTGGAAAGATTTACATGAATTGATGCTGAGTGAAGTAAGCAGAACCAGAAGAACATTTTATACAGTGAAACAACAACATTGTGTGATGACTAACTTTGATAGTTAGGGTAACTTTTATCTCTGCTTAGCAATGCAAGGATCTAAGACAATTCCAAAAGATGGTTCTTTTCAGCAAAATATAATTTCCTTGTTGATACCATTTTGTTCTTTGAATGTTTTTGTATTATCATGTTGTATGATGGCATCTCCTGCCTTTTTAATTTATTTGATACATTTTTTAACTACGTCTGTTCCCTCCTGTTTTCTTTCCCCTCACCCCAACCCATTCTTTTCATTTGTTGCCACTTTCCTTGCAGGGTTTTGCTTATTATCCTTTTTCTCTCTTCAATGCCATTACTATTACACTCTGCTACTTTTATCTGGTTATATAATTCTTCCCACCTTTTTTTCCTCTCAGTGAAGTATATTCTCCCTTACTCTCCTACCCTTCAACTAGTCCGGTTAATTAGTTTTTAATTTCATTTTTGTAACCCTTTGCAAGAAGGATTTCTCTCTCTTCATTATCCATACTTTCTTTTTGTCTACTCTAGACCCCTTTTCTTTGATTCATGATACCTATAATTATATGATCTCTCTCTTTTCTTCTTTTTTTTTTAAGCAATTGGGGTTAAGTAACTTGCTCAAGGTTACATGGCCAGGTGTTTCTGGGTGGGTGCTAAGTGTCTGAGCCCAGGATTCGATCTCCAGGTCTTCTCAACACTGGAACCGGTGCTCTTACTCGCTGTGCTACCTGGCCGCCCCTCTCTCTTTTCTTCTTATTCCCACATAATCAAAGCTTCCAAGATATCCATCCTAGGCTTTCCCATCTAGACACTTTCTGACACCATCTTGCAGGTCTTACATGAATTTCTCTTTTCCATTGTGCCTCACTCCCAAAACAGTGCCAATTATTGCAGATATTAGAGAGGACCTGGCCACATGGTAGTGCCTCTCTTTCATTTCATCCCTGATTATACAGCTTACTACTAATCAATATTCTTCCTGGTTACTTTTATTCCCCACATTTTCTTCAAAATCTCCTCCTAGCGTCCATATTCTCCCACTCCCCAAGATGCTAATTGACAGTAAGTGTTTTAACGTTCCCCCAACTAATCTGAAAGATGACTAGACTTTTCAAGCACCAAATTTCCCAGGCCGCACCTGGCATAAGGTCCTCCATCTCCCTACACAAACCGTTTTACTGCACCTTCAGGATCATTCATCAGTAGAACTGATAAATCCCATTCCCAGTGTAAGGCCTCATTCCTTTCCCCCTTTTAAGGATTTGCCCCATCTTCCTCACCAATTCCCTGCTAGGATCTTTTCTTTCTGAGACTGCAGGGCTCACCTTCCCTTCATTGGTAGCCATTGTGATCCCAGGACCTTACAAATTCACCTTCCTCATTTATCTTCTCCCTCCCCTATTTCTTGTAACCTCCCATGTAGTATGTATAGTATCAAAAACCAAAACCAAAAAAAAAAAAACCACCATTGATTCACCTGTGAGGCAAGGTGTTGCCAGGTTCTGTCCATGAGAATCTCCTCTGTCTGTCTCTTTACTATTGCCTCCACCAGATATGTGACTTCATCCCTGTCTTCTTTTGTACATTTAGAAAGAAATTTCTGCTTTTGCTTTGTTGCTTTCTGTCCTTAACTGCTGCATGTAATTACTTCATTTTTTTGTTTGTGATTCTCATGAAGTAAATAATTTGTCCATATCTTTCTAAAAATGATTCCAATACCCCTTTATTATTAAATTTCATAGTTGTTCATCTAGAGTTAAGCTCAGATTTATGGGGTAGGCTACCCTAGGCTTTAATCCTGAGTTCCATTGCTCTTTGGATCACATTATTCCAGTCCTTCCTACATTTTTCGTGGGTGCAAAATAATTCTGTATTATTCAGATTTTCTTTCCTTTGTATTTGAAGGCATTTCCCCTGATTTCTTACAGAAGTTGTTTTTTAATTAAAGTGTTAAATTTAACCATTGCATGTTGTGAAGTTTGCAGCCTTAGGGTTTTGTCTTTTTTTTTTTTTTCTGGAGTCCATCTGTGAGTTCTTTCAATTGGAACTTCATTTTTTTTTATGTTCAAAAGTTCTGGGCAGTTTTCTTCTACTAGTTCCTTCATTATGATGTTATGTTTTTTTTGTCCTGTAACATGTTCTTTTTGGAGACTAGTGATCTTTAGGTTGTCTCTGCATGCTGTTTTTGAGATCAATATGTTTTGCTTGTATAGTATAGTGTAGCTTGCATGGTGAATGTATTTTCTTTTAATGTTAAAAACTCTTGCCATACCAGTTTTTGTTCTACCCATTATTTTTGCTGTATAGTCCCTAAATTCTGCCCTCACAATTCTTATTTTCCTTTTGAATCTCTCAGCAACAACGTGCTGTGGGTCCATGTTCTCAAATCCCAAAGGTTCGTTGTTTTCGGTATTTATTCATACAAGTCTTAACTCCTTTACTAGATCAGGAGATCATGGTTCCTTCCCTTCTTACTTTTTTCATTGCTGATTTCTCTGCTTATGTTGAAGGTTTCTGAATTTTCTTCTCAAAAATCTTTAGTATTTTGTCTTTTTCCCCCTCTTATTTTCCTCTATTACTCACTTTCTCATTCTTTCTACTCTGATTATGTTTTCCTGAAGGCTTGGATCTCACAGAGTCACTGACTCCTTGCATGCCAGGTAATTTATTGTTCAACCCAAGTGTCTACTATCAAGTTCCTAGGAATTTTCATTTTGAAGTTTTTGATTGTTTTTTCAGGAGGTGAGATATTTTTTTTTCTATTTTTGCTTTTCATTATGGTTCAAAGAGATCTGGGAAATTTTCTTTCAAGATTTCTTGAAAGAGGATGTGTAGGTCTTCTTTTTGTGATCATGGTTTTTACTTAATCCAACTGATTCTTACATTTTTTCCTCTGTTTTCTAGGTCATCTGTTTTCTGAGATATCTTATATTTTCTTCAATCTTCTTGTCTTTTGACTTTGTTTTAACATTTTTGTTGTCTTACAGTTACTGACTTTTTTCCATTCTAATTTTCACAGTTTGTTACTTCAACAAGGTTTTGTACCTCTTCTACCAAGATATTCCTTTTCTAATTCTTCACTCCATAGTTTCCATATTTTTCCTCTAGCACTCTTTTTTCATTCATAAAAACATTATTAAGTTCCTTTTTTAGCTTTTGTTTCATCTCTTCTTAGGATTCTAGGTGAATTTGTGTCCAAGCTGTGTTTTTATCAAGGCTTTGTTTGTAGATGTTTCAGGGCCATTCTCTTCTTCTGGATTAATGTCTTGAATATCCTTGTTACTATAATAGGTTTTAGCAGTGTGTTCTTTTTGTTTGTTTTCTTATTCTTCTAGCCTATTTCGTGACTTCAGATTTAATATTAGGACCAGGTTCTTGACACATTTCTGGAGGGAAAGTCTGGACTGGTCTTGTTGCTGCTTTCTCCGGGCATTGGTTAAATTATTCCATAATCTTAGGAACAACTTAGGCTGGGGACCTACAAGTTTTCAGTGGTCTCAGAGTGGTCTGATCCTAGGGTAAATTCTAATCACTGCCCTTCTTGTCTGAGTTCTGTAAGTTCTTTCGCTGAATTTAGGTTTAGGCAACAGTAGAGCACTGGTAGACTCAGCCCTGCTATCAGCCAGCTGTATAGATTTGCTGGTCCACAGTGTCTGCCATGGTTATTCCTCTTTTAGGCTTCAAATTGGTCTAGAAGGTAGAGCTGAGATCCTACTCAGCTGTTGTTAGGGTCTGAGCAACATCAGAGTTACTTGCTTCTGAACTTGCTTAGAACAATAGGCTAAGGCCCAATATGGTTCCTCACCCCGGAATAACACCCCTGGGCACATGTCTCCGCTATTCTGACCTATATCTTTGATCTGGAACTAGGTCTTAGGCAGCAAAGCTGCTAGTTGGCACCTGTTCCTGGACCCTCTACCAGGTCTTCCCCAGTATTAGGTCTGGACGTCCTTTGGATACTGTCTCAGGGTACTGGCCTCTGTGTAATAGGTTCCTAGACAGATCCTGTTCCTAGTGTCTATAAACCTCACTGTCTATGCTGATCTTGACTGAAAATCAACATGGTATTTTTTTCTCAGTTTTCCTGATCTAGACTCAGTCTGGTACATTGTTTAAATGTCTGGAGAGGGACAGGGAACTCCCTGTACTTCTTCCTGCTGCTCCTCTATCTTAATTTCACCTCCAAAAAGGGAATTCTCTGTAAGTGGTTTCAGTTTTTTCATTGAAATATGAGACAAACCTTCCAGGACAAACTCAGGAACTATATGAGGACAATTAGAAAGTGCTTTTCACACAAATAAAGTCAGATCAAAATAATTGGAAAAACATCATTTGCTCAAGGGTAGGCCCAGCTAATATAATAAAAATAACAGTTCTACCTAAATTAATTTACTTATTCAGTGCCATACCAATCAAATTACCAAAAAATTATTTTATAAAGCTAGAAAAATATAATATCAAAATTCATCTGGAAGAACAAAAGTACAGAATATCAAGGAAATTAATTAAAAGAAATGCTAGGGAAGGTGGCATGGCTGTGCCAGATCTAAAAGTGTATTATAAAGCAGCAGTCATCCAAACTACTTAGTACTGTCTAAGAAACGGAATGATAGATCAGTGGAATAGGTTAGGTACACAAGACACAGTAGTAAAAGACTGTAGTAATCTACTGCTTGCTAAACTCAAAGACTCCAGCTTCTAGGATAAGAATTCATTATTATGATTTCACACCTTTTTTTTCCAGGACCAAATCCTGTGAATCCCTAAGTTTGTCAGCAATATGGTTAAATTAGAAAAGACAATGAATTTAGAGTTAGAGGACTTAGGTTTGAAGCTAGCTATTACTAGGTGGCATAGTGAATAGAGTGCTGGGCCTGAAGTGAGGAAGACTCATCTTCCTGAATTCAAATCTGGCCTCAGAAGTACAATAGCTATGTGACCGTGGGTAAGTCACTTAATGCTGTTTGCCTCAGTTGCTCATCTGTAAATGCACTGGAGAAGGAAATGGCAAACTACTGCAGCATCTTTGCCAAGAAAACCCCAAAAAGGGGTCACAAAGAGTTGAACATGACTGGAATGATTCAACAAGAATTACGAACTTCAGTTGCTGTCTGTGTGACCTTTGGCAAGTTTTTTTCCTCTGGGCATTAGTTTGCTCACCTATAAAATGAGTGTTTTGGACTAGATGATCACTCCTGTCCCTTCCCACTCTATACCTCTGACTTATTTATTCATCCAGATTATAACCACAACCTCAGCTTTCTCATATGTTCTGATTCTTGTCCAAATCTTCATAAAAATTCTCTTTGGAGAATCTGTATTAGGCTTCACAAAGATAGAAACTTGTTTAAACTTAAGTGAGTCATTTTAATAATTATACTACTTTACTGTAGAATGTGAAAATTAGTTGTTTAGAAATTCACATAATTAATGACATTAAAGAGGGTTTTTAGTATAAAAGTTTATATCCCAGCAACAACTTTTTGAAATGCAGAAGCTTCTACAGATGACCCAAACAAGACTAGTGACAACAAAAACTACATTAGGTCTTGTTTCATTTAACTTCATATAAAGGAAACTATTTAATTTCAGGGGAAAGAATGAATTGGGAGAGTTAGGAATGGAAGAAAGGAGCAAGGTGGTAGTAAATTCCATTCACCAGAGGGATAAGATACAACTAGGTTTCTAGAGGAAAAAAAAGATACATCAACAACTTAATTGTTGTTGTTGTTTGTCCTTTGTTCTTGAAGAGAACAATGACATAAGGAAGATGATACAATGACTTGCAAGTGAATTGGACTTAAGTGAGGGAAAGCTGTACAGAGTCACCAGATTCACTTTCTCCTAGGAGTCATCAGGGTTCAGTGGCCAGATATAAATATGTCAGACTCTGTCTACTCCTCATTTAGTCACTGCACAACGAGTTTAACCCATACAAACACCTCTGACTTGACCCATACCACAGGACAACTTCATAGTATGGTAAGAGAGCCCAGAGTTTTATTTATATAAAGCGGGTTTCCATCTGATTTAGATCCATCCAGTTCCTTTCTTACCACTGAAGTCACAGGTAAAGGAGCATCAGTTAGCAAGGGTGTTCATAGTTTCCAGTAAAGAAGACTGTATAAGGCATCAGAGCAGTTACCAGCCAAGACAAAGGGGGGCATTTGAGCAAATGCAGCCTGTCACAAGAAGGACTAATCCCTCCTCTTTCCAACCACCTACCCCCCATAAAAACTAGAGGCTTTTTGGCCTACCACCACTGAAGAGGATATGTTAAAAGTCTCTAAGATAATTGTTAAGTGTAGTTTGTGCTTAAAATCTTTCTGAAGCCATACTCCCATTGCTGCTTCCATTATTCTATGGAAACTACAACACTGTAATTTTTAAAGTTTCACTGTAGTTAGGGGTTCATATAAGGGTTGTACTGATGGCTTATTTTCATAGTGCAGTAACTATTGGCATCCATATTTGATGGTTAACTAACCCCTAAACTACTTCTATTAGCTAGTTTTCCATAGTGGGAAACTTAATTAAGACAGAATGCAGACTTTAGAAAGAATGTTTGTGAAAATGTATTTTAAATGTATATTGAAAGGGCTAGGGACCCTTTTTCATTTTAAATAAAAGGATGATAGTTCCACAGTTCTTTACCTAAAGCAGGTATAAGGGTTGAATACAATTTATGCAAATTGTTTAACAGGAGCCTCAGAAGTAATTCATTTCCAGAATACTTTAATCTCCTTCATAAAATGTGTCTACCATTATAGAAATCCCAAATATTAGCTAATGACTTCCTACATTTTCAGTTTTACAAAATAGTCTGTCTCCACCAACAAAGATAAATGTTTTATTAACTTTATTTTCATATCATATGTATTTCATGGTGTTTTTGTTAACTAGTATTTTAATACCCCTTATGTTTTGCATTAGAAATTAAAATATTGAAATATAGTTCATATACAACACTTTTATATTTCCAAAGAAATTCTATCACAGCACCTCCTAGAATGTTTTTATTTGATTAGACCTGTTGTTTCATTGCTATTGTTCATTTCAAAGCTCCCTTTGAAGAAACGTACTCTACCAATGCTTTCTTTGCAATTTATATTCTTAGAGAGTTGCCTGGGAAACTGAAAGGTTAAGTCACTTGCCCAGGTTCATATAATAGTATGTGGCAAATGTAGAACTTGAAACCAGGTAGGGGGTGGGGTGAAGATTCTCTTCCACAGATACTGCCCCTTATATACTGGGTGAGGGCAAGGAATAATGATAAATATCTGAGCCTGAGGAGGCAGCTTTTAGATTTCTGGATGACTGAGGCCACATCAACTACAGAGCAGTTACTATTATCCAGTCCAGTACAGGTCTATCCCTGCAGCAATACTCCAGTTTCACCAGCTACCATCTTATATTCCATAATGTGATACTACTTCTATGTAATGAATAGTGCCTTGGGTTTTATGAGTACTGTTTGAAAGAAAAGGAGGAGATCATTGCAAATCTTCACTGCATCTTGAGAGAGTATTAGTAAAATGAGAATCTTACTGCTAGGTCAAAATATACAAAGATAGTTTATGGTTATGTTGAGAATTATTCTTTCCAACTACATGTTAAGATATATTCTATTCAACAATGTGGTGATCAAATTAGATGATTTGTGTAAAATGCTTTGTAAATGTTAAAGTGCTATGTAAATATTAGATATTATTATTATTTCATACTTAAAATTATTTTTCATATGTTTCTTATAATCTTTGTAGAGAAAGTTTAATTAAATGGGGAAGGCATCCTGAAGTTCACAGGAGACAAAATCAAGAAAAGAGTCAGTAGTAAAAATTCATGTCTTCAAATATCAATGATATCAATGCCCCAAATTTAAGCAACAAATGAAAAATCAAATGGGTCCTAATAAGTATCACTCATAGGTATCACCAAGAATTGATGGAATGAAAGCTATGGTTATACCATGGCTCTAGATGATTATATCATATTCAAAAGTAACTGAATCAGCAAAAGCTGGGAAGAGTGGGGTGGTCTTACTGTTTTTCTTTTTCTCATGTTTATATTCTCAGGATTTAGCACAGTGCTGGATACTAAATGTTTATTTATTGATCGATGAGATATACAACAAAGAATATAATCCAAAATTATTATAAGTATAACATAAATCAGGCAAAGCTTTTACAGTTAGTCAGCATGGGGGAAAATTGTCTAAATTATGCTTACGTATATTTGTGATTGGGAAAAAAGAGAGTGAAGCAAATGTGTACCTCAGTTACATTCTATTTTTGATCATGTCCTTGATCTTGCCTTCACACACAAATGTCCTTTCCATGTTCATTGATTATTCTTTTTTTATCTGATCATAATCTTTTATTTTTCCATCTTCCCTTTTGCCTTAAAAACCTTAATTCCAGTTCCTTGTGTTCATCATAACTTTCAGTTCCTCATCCCCTCACTTCTTTTTTTTTGGGGGGGGGGAGTTTGATTGTATTTTTATTTAATTTTATCAAATGCTTTATAAACTTCTAGTTTACATCATTCATTTCTGTAAGATTAAGAGCTACAAATTTTCTCCCCATTTTTCCCCTACCCACAACCCCAAAATAGCAATCCCACTGGATATCCCCTCCTCCCATCTGCTCTCTCCCATACCCTCTCCAACTTTCCAGTAGGACACGGTGGATCTCTATGCCCTAGTGCCTGTATATCTTATTTCCCATTTACATGTAAAATAATATTGATAATAGTATATATGTATATATATATGTGTGTGTGTGTATGTATGTATTTTTTAAACATTTGATTTTAAAACTTTGAATTCCAGAAGCATTCCATTTTTCCCTTGTCACCTACCCTTACTGGGAAGATAAGCAATTCAATATAGGTTGTACATGTGTAGCTATGCAAAACATTTCCATAGTAGATATATTGTAAAAGACTTACTATATTTCCCTCCTTCTATCCCACCTCCCACTTGTTCTATTCTCTACTTTGATCCTGCCCTCCCTTCTATCATCCACGCTCTCATCCCCTTACCCCCTACTCTCCTGTAGGGTGAGATACTGTATTTAGTGTGTATGTAATTCCCTCCCTAAGCCAAATTCAATGAGAATAAGGTTGACCCATTTCCTTTTGACTTCCTGTTCTTCCCCTCCTTTGTAACCATTTTCCCTTACCTCTTCTATATGAGATAGTTTACCCCAATCTGTCTCTCCCTATCTCTTCTCATTATGTTCCTCTGTCACCTCTTAATTTCACCATTTAAGTATCATCTCTTCCCATTAAACTGGTCCTGTGCCCTCTCTCTATGCATACCTGTACACATATATACACATTCACATATGTATTCAAATACCCATATACCCTTGAGTATTTCTTGAAGGCTGATTTCTAAGTTCTTTTTTGATCATGACTTTCCGATAGTCCAATAATTTTTAAATTATCTTTCCTGGATCTATTTTCCAGGTTAGTGGTTTTCCCAATGAGATATTTCTCATTGCCTTCTATTTTTTCATTTGTTTGCATCTGTTTAATAGTAGCTTGATTTCTCATAAAGTCACTAGTTTCCATTTGCTGCAATCTAATTCTGAAGGAATGATTCTCTTCAGTGAGCTTTTTAGATTCTTTTTCCAGCTGGCAGATTCGGCTTTTTAAGGCATTCTTCTCCTCATTCGCTTTTTGAGCCTCTTTTGCCATTTGAGGTAGTCTATTTTTTAAGGTGTTATTTTATTCAGTCAGGTTGTTTACTCTCATTTCATAATTTTCTTGCATCATTCTCATTTCTCTTACCAATTATTCCTCCACCTCTTTTATTTGGTTTTCAAAATCCTTTTTAAGCTCCTCTATGGCCTGTAACCAGCTCATATTTTTCTTGGAAGCTTTTGGTACAGGAGTTCTGACTTCACTTTCTTCCTCCTGTTCCATGCTTTGATTCTTTTTATTCCCAAAAATAGGAGTCTAATGTTGGATTCCTGTTTGCTTTGCTTTCCTCGTTTACTCGTGTTGCCACTCAATTACTTGACTTTTGGGCTTTTTGCCACAGTAGGAGTCTGCTACCAGAGAGGGGAGCTATGTACCAAATGCTGGGTTTTTTCAGCTGCCGAAGGTATTAGTTGAGTGCCCTCTCTGAAGCCTCCACACCCTCTGGCAAGCTGGTCACACACCCCAGGATCTCCACCCTAGACCGCAACCCAGACCCAAGCAAGTTAAAGAAAGAGTGATTACCCCTCAAACTGGCTGCTTGGTCCCCTACAGTCTGCCGGCCAGGAGCTGAAGCTGCCACATGGGGGTAGCTGCCACCGCCACACCTTAGTGTCTTCTCCCTCTAGAGGATAAAGGCCAATGCACTCCCAAATTACCAGATCTCAAAGTCCACACTGCACTGACCTCTCACTTTGACCTTAGCATCTATGGGTTGATAATTCTGGAAACTGCCACAGCTGCTGGTGATCCGAAGTCCCTCTAGCCAGCTGGTCAGACCCACCCTGGGGCTAAAACCTCCAGCTCCAATGCAGCTTGGGTTGGCTCCCAGCTCCCTGCTGGCCTGTCCTCAGCAGGAGGTTAGCTTCTCTGTATCATTTTGTGGGTTCTGTAGCCCCAAAGTTTGTTCTGAATTACCTTTTACATGAATTGGAGGTGGTAGGAGCCAAAGCCCAGTGGAAGTCCTGTTTCTACCCTACCATCTTGACTCTGCCCCCTATCCCCTAACTTCTTTTGTAGGCCAGTACACCTGCACTAGATGTAGTTTTCCCTTCCTTATCCCAGTCCCTTTGCCAATTACTTAAACTCTCCACTGTTCCTTGCCCTTGTGTCCCTCACCGTCATGTCCTTTTGCTTATCACAACTTGAATGTCCTACCATCTATATGCTGCTGAATGAATCTAGAGAAAAAAAAAACGAATATGAGAACCACACTGAGTGGTCCACTATGAATTGATCTTACATAATCTCAACTTGGTCTCCACTATAGCAAGATTTTGCTCTGGTACCTCCCAAATCATTTCTCTAGCCTACTCATCCCAGTGTCCATTCCAGGGCTTTTCATACTTTCTCAAACCTTTCACTTCATCCCCATGTTCTCTCAGCTGAGGACCTTGTTTCAGATTTCACTAAAAAAATGATGCCGGTCATTGAAAGCTGCCTTTTCTTCATCCTTTCTCATTATATGTCACTGATACATCTTCCCCACTATCTCCTCCATCACTCCTGTCTCACACAAAAAGGCTCTTCTCCCTTGATCCTTTCCTTTCCCTTTTTCTTCTATAGATTGTCCCCTCTTACCAACCCACTGTCTCCTATCATTCTCAGCCTCTCCCTGTGCCTCAACCTCCTTCCCTTCTGCCTACAAATGTACTCATGTCTTCTTAGCCTCAAATTTAAAAAAAAACCAACTTCACTTAATCTGATCATCTTCACTAGCTGTTGTCCTTTATCTTTCCTCCTCTTCTTACCTATATGCTTTGAAAAGAACGTCTTTAATAAGTGCCTCCAGTTTTTTCTCTCCTCTCACTCAATTCTAAACTCTTTGTTATCTATTTTCTGACTTCATAATTCATCTGAAACTGTACTCTCCAAAATTGACATGGATCTCTAATGGTATTTTCTCCACCCTTATTCTTCTTGACCTATCTTCAAATTTGACTCTCTTTATCACTTTCTTTTTCTGGATTCTCTTGCCTTTCTAGGTTTACATGCAACTGCTGTCGCCTGGTTCTCATCTTCCTTGTCTAATGTCTTCTTCTCAGCTTATTTTGCTGAATGGATCTTTATCAATATCAGGCACATTAGCCATGGATATGCCTTAAGTCTTTGTCTTGGGCCCTTTTTTCTTTTCTCTCTGCATTGTCTGCCTTGGTGATCTAGGTGTAATTATCATGTCCATGCAGACGATTCCCAGATCTGTTTATCCAGACCTAATCTCTCTCCTGAGCACTAGTGTCACATCACCAGGTGTCTTTTGGCCATTGAAATTGCATGACCCATGGATGTCTTAAACTTATTATGTCCCCAAATAGAACTCATTGATGTTTTTGGCCTCTTCAAACCCTCTTCCTTTCCCAACTTTCTTATTATTTTCAAAGGTACCATCATCCTTTCGGGTAACTCCTGTCACATTGGTGTCCTTAGCTTCCATCTCTCATATTCCACCTTTTTCAAGTTTTGCCATTTCTGCCTGCATAATATCTCTTATAAACATTACCTTCTCTTTATTTACACACTTGCCACCCTTGTGTAGGCCCTTATCACCTCTTATCTGAGCTATTTCTGATTGGTTTCCCTGCCTTAGGGCTCTTCTCATCCCATTCAGTTCCATTATACTGCTAAAGGTCTTTGTCCTGAAGCACATGTCTCATTGTGTGGTACCACCATCACCATACTTATTAAACTACACATCTTCTACATTACATCCATCATGAAATATAAAATTTTCTGGTATTGGGAAAATAACTCTCTTACCACCCCCAGTCCCTCAGGATTAACCCTAAAACTCTGAAAAGAGATGTAGCTGCCTTAATTCCCATACTGCCACTAAGAGTGGGAGATTTGAGAAGTAGCACTAGAACTTACATGTGCTACATTTTTCAAAGCACTATGCTTTACATAGGCAGCTAAGAAATGTTTTATATGATGAAAAATTTCATGACAGTGGTATTAATTTGGGAATAATGTGGTGAAAGTTGTAGTACCATTTATGTGCTACCAAGGCAATATCACATGGAAAATTATGGTTTCCAAGTATGATAATATAGAAAAAAATTCATTCCAAGGCAAAATCTTAGTGAGAAATCATCATAAAATTTTTGAAACACCTAAACTGAAATTTTTGTTTTATTTCCATTTCTAAAAAACTTAAATATCCAGAAATCAAGTATGCAGTGACCAAAATAATCTGTGCATTCTAAGTATATTGAATAATACAATATGCTACCTGATATTAATATTTAAAAGACCTAAAATTTTGCCTATAAAGCAACTTACTCTACCCAAAACAAATTTCAGTCTGTCTATAACTCAATCTTATAGAGTTGATTGAGGCAGAAAGAGATTAAACATACATGGTCCTGGTCACACAGCTACTATAATAGATAAGAGTTCATTTACATCCCTTTTTCTCTATTCACACAGCCAACACTGGTACAAAATCTTATTACCTTTTTCTTTGACTGCTGTAGTAGATTTTAAATTGGTCTTTGTGCCTCAGCTATCTCTCCACTCCAATCCATCCTCCCTTCAGCGGCACAATATAAGTGTGAAAGGCAGGGGTTGAAATGGAAAGATCCCTGAACTTGGAATCAAGAGACCTCCAGACCAAGGAATGTTAGTTCAATTCAGTTCTGATAATGGCTGTTTAACCCTAAACATACAACTTTACCACCCCTGACCCTCTTGTACAGAAAGTGCTTTGGAAACTTTAAAAATATATAAATGAGAGCTGCTGTTATTTTAAGATCTTTTTTCTCATGCCAATCATAATCTAATATATAGTAACAGGCTTGAAAATAAACATAGAGGAGGCAGAGCCAAGATGGTGGAGTAAAAGCAGGGACCTCCTTGAGCTCTCCCCCAAACACTTCAAATTACCTATTAAAAAAAATTACTGTAAACAAATTCTAGAGCAGCAAGAAGCCACAAAATGACAAACTGAAACAAAATTCCAGCTCAAGACAATCTAGAAAGTCAACAGGAATAGTCTATCCATCTGGAACAGAGCCCAGACCATGCTGGGCTAGGCTACCATAGACAGGACTGAAGCAGGCCTCAGGGCATCAACACTGAAACCTGCATTGTTTTCCAGCCTTCTCAAGCCACAAATGCCAAAGACAGTTTCAGAGGTCAGTGGGAAAGCTCTCTCACCTGGATGAGAGAGGAGGGTGGTACAGCTCCAGCCCCAGGGCGACAGTAGTCACTGCCTTAGCATTGGTTGCTTCTGGAGCTCTAGGCCTACAGACAGTAAGAGAATTGAGCAGCTGATAAGAGGAGTATTACAGGGATCTTGTTGCTTTCTATGAGGTAAGATTCTCTTGCTTTTTCCCTGCTTGGTAGCAGTCCTGGGGCGAAGAAGAGCACTGGCATGGGGTGAAGAAGAGAGCTGTCATGGCAGAGCTTGTGGTGGCAGTGAAGAGGAATTCCTCCTCACTTCTCCAAAGCAGAAAAAAGAGTACTTGTGGTTGCTCACAGACCAGGAGAGGAGTAAACTACTCTCCTTTGATCATAACACCTTGGAAGAACTGAAAATTTGTAGATCCCTAGTATTATCTCTGAAAACAGCTGCAGAAAACCCCTGAAAATCAGGACAGTACACCCTCCACTTAACAAAGAGCTCAAAAGTCAAGTAATTGGCTGGCAAAACGAGCAAAAGAGAGGACAGGGGGATGAGATCGGACTATATAGAAGCTTACATTTTGGGTGAAAAGGTATTTTCTTTTGTCCTTGGTGACAAGGATGATCAAAATATACAACCAGAAGAAAAAAACAAAGTCAAAGCTCCTATATCCAAAGCCTCCAAGAAAAATATGAGTTGGTCACATGCCATGAAAGAACTCCAAAAGGATTTTGAAAACCAAGTAAGAGAAGTAGAGGAAAAATTGGGAAGAGAAATGAGGGTGGTACAAGAAAATCATGAAAAATGAGTCAACAGCTTGCTAAAGGAGACCCAGATAATGCTGAAGAAAATAACACCTTAAAAATAGACTAACCCAAATAGCAAAAGAGATCCAAAAAGCCAATGAGGAGAATAATGCCTTAAAAAGAAAAATTGGCCAAATGGAAAAGGAGGACCAAAACCTTACTGAAGAAAATAATTCCTTCAAAATTGGAATGGAGCAAATGGAAGCTAATGACTTCATGAGAAATCAAGAAATTATTAAACAAAACCAAAAGAATGAAAGAAATAGAAGACAGTGTGAAGTATCTTATTGGAAAAACAACTGACCTGGAAAATAGAACCAGGAGAGATAATTTAAGAATTATTGTACTACCTGAAAGCCATGGTCAAAAAAAAAGAGCCTAGACATCATCTTTCAAGAAATTATTAAAGAAAACTGCCCTGATATTCTAAAACCAGAGGGGAAAATAGAAATGGAAGAAATCCACTGATCACCTCCTGAAAAAGATCCCTAAAATAGAACTCCTAGGAATATTGTAGCAAAATTCCAGCATTTCCAAATCAGGGAGAAAATATTGCAAGCAATCAGAAAGAGATAATTTAAATAATGTGGAAATACAATCAGAATAACACAAGATTTATTAGCTGCTATGCTAAGGGATCAGAGGACTTGGAATACGATATTCTGGAGATTAAAAAGAGGTAGAATTAAAACCAAAAATCACCTCCGTAGCAAATTTGAGTATAATATTTTGGGGAGGGAGAGTATGGAATTTCAATGAAATAGGACTTCCAAGCATTCTTGTTGAAAAGACTAGAGCTGAATAGAAAATTTGATTTTCAAATATAACAATCAAAAGAAACATGAAAAGGTGAGCAGGAAAGGGAAAACATAAGTGACTTATTAAAGTTGAACTTTTTGCATTCTGACCTGAAAAGATGATATTTATAACTCAGTTATAAAGACCTTTCTCAGTATTAGGGTAGTTGGAGGGATTGTGTGTGTGTGTGTGTGTGTGTGTGTGTAGATGTAAGGCACAGGATGAATTGAATAGGAAGGGATGATATCTAAAAAATAAAATTAAGTGTTGAGAGGAATGTCTTGGGAGAAAGAAAAAGGGAGAGGTTGAATGTAGTAAATCATCTCACATAAAAGAGGCAAAAAAGAGCTTTTACACTGGAAGAGAAGAAGGGAGAAGTGAGGGGGAATGAGTGAGCCACACTGTCATCAGAGTTGGCTTAAGGAGGGAATGACATACACACTCAATTGGGTATGGAAATCTATCTTGCCCTACAGGAAAGCAAAGGGAAAGTGGATAAGAGGGTGGATAATAAGAGGTTCAGCAGATTGGGGGAAGGGGAAATCTGATGAGGGACAGGTCAAAGGAGAAAATAGAATAAATGGAGAGCCAGACAGGATGTAGGGAAATATAGTTAGTCTTTCACAACATGACTGTTATGGAAGTGTTTTGCATAACTTCACAGGTATTACCTATATCGAATTGCTTGCTCTCTCAATGAGGGTCAGTGGGGAGAGAGGAGGGGAGAGAATGTGGAACTTTTGGAGAGGAATGTTAAAAAATTGTTTTTTTCGTGCAGTTGGGAAATAAGATATACAGGCAAAGTGGGATAGAAATCTGTCTTGCCCCACAGGAAAATAGAAGGGAAAGGGATCAGAAAAGTGGGGTGGGGGTGGGGGTATGATAGAAGGGAGGGAGGAGTGGAGAAAGGGGTAATCAAAATGCATGCTGTCGTGGGGTGGGGGAATGTGAGAGATGGTGAGAAAATTTGGAATTCAAAAATCTTGTGGAAGTGAATGTTGAAAACTGAAAATAAATAAATTTAAATAAATAAAAACCATTTTAAAAAACAGAATTTAATCTTTGCAAAACTAATCAGTTTGTTAATTTATGCAATATATTTTTTTTATTTTGGGGATTCAATGTAAAAATCTTCATTTGAATTCAATTATATTACCCCCAAGATGTAAACCTGTCTTTTATTTATAATCATTATACATACTCTTGATATTAATAGTATCCCTTTGCTGAAATGATGCCCTAAGACTTTTGACTTAAATAACAATTCTAGACAGTTTAGATAGCCTTGGGAACTGAGAATTTGAAAGTAGACCTAAAATTAATAAATATGCAATATTGATCCACTTTTTCTTATATTTAAATATATTTGGTAGTACTTTTTAGATACAAAATCCTACTTGATCACTTTATGGAGATGCTTTTTGAGTCCAGTTTATTGTAATAAACATTCAGTGAGAGCCAAGCCATTTTATTTCATTGCATGTGTCTTTTTTCCCACAGGATTTTATTGTTTTAGAATTTTATAAGATGCTTTTTCTCTTAAAATTTTTTTCAGGAGTATGATGATGGATATGGCACTGCTTATGATGAGCAAAGTTATGACTCCTATGATAACAGCTATAGTACCCCAGCACAAAGGTAAGAATCAGTCCTTACTTACTGTTCCTGAAACTGAGTACTATTCAAACCACATTTTTGGTCTAATGTGAAAAATAAAATAACAAACCACAGCATATTTAACTAGACCACCAATCTTGGAATTGTGATTTCTATATGCTATTTACTATAAATTGGAAATAGTTAAATCTCTCCTTCCTCTTTTTATTTTTTTTAAATATACCAATTTCATCAGTTCATTCAGTAGACATATTAAGTGTTTACAATATGCCACACGGTTTTATAAGAGAAGGCAGTAACAATCCCTGCCAATAGCTAGATCATAGAAGGTACAGAATGGGAATAAGTTGGAAGAACATTGGAAAGGTAGAAAGAATCCAGGTTGTGAAGGGCTTTAAATACCAAACAAAAGGATACATATTTGATCCTAAAGTCAACAGGGAGACACTGGAATTTGTAGAATAGGGAAGGGACATGGCCAGATTTACTCTTTAACAAAATCACTGGTAGCTGAGAAAAGAATGGATTGGAGTGAAGAGAAACTTGAGTCAAGAAGACCAATCACAAGTCTATTTCAGTACTCCAGACAAGAAGTGATGAGGGCCTATAATAGAATGGTGGCTATGTTAGAAAATAGAGGGAGATATATATGAAAGATACTGTAAAACTGAAATGCAGGAATTTGATAACTGATTAGATATGTTGGGTGAATTCAAAGTAGGAGTCAAAAATCACATATAAGTTGTGAGCCTGGGTTTAACTGAGAGGATAGTGGTACCCTCAAATAGGAATTCAGAAGAGGTGGTGATTTTTAGAGGGAAAGTAATAGTTTTGTTTTATTGAGCTTGACATTCATATAAAAGCATCCGGTTCAAGATGTCTAATGAGCAATTGGTGATTCAGAACTGGAATTCAAGAAAGAGACTAAGCTAAATAGATAAATCTGGAAATCGTCTGCATAGAGAATCCATGGGAACTGATAAGATCACCAATTAAGAGAATATGTCAATATTTAACAATTTACTGGAAGTATTTAAGTAGAAGTCAGATGCCCTTTTGGGGTATATAGGAGAAAGGGAATTTGTGCCTCCACTCAGGTTTTTGACTAAATGAATTCTGAGGTTTCTTTCAACTGTCAGTTTTTTATTCAATGATCAATCAGGTTGGTTAGTAAACATTTACTAAGTGCCTACTACATGCCAGGTACATGCAAGTCTCCAGGTTACAAAGAAAGTCCAAGGACAGCTCCTGCTCTCAAGGAGCTTAGAGTCTAATGGTCTAGACAACATATAAAGAATTATGTACAAATAGACTATTTATAGGATAAATTAGAGATAACCCAAAGAGGAAAAGCACTAGAATTATGGGTGACTAATTCCAAATTATATGAAAAAGTCTTATCAAAATTCATCTGAACCTAAAACATAACATATGGTATTAAGTGGCGCAGTGGAGAGAGTGTCAGGCCTAGAATTGGGAAGACCAGAGTTCACATCTGGCTCATTCACTTCTTTGCTGTGTGATCCTGGGCAAGTCATTTAACTGGGTTTGCCTTACTTTCCTCATCTGTAAAATGATCTGGAGAAGGAAATGGCAGACCACTCCAGTATCTTTGCCAAGAAAGCCCCAGATAGGATCATGATGAGTCAGACACAACTGAGATGACTAAACAATAATTAAAATATAAAAATACCCCACTGAGAAGCTCTGCTACTCTGAAGATATTCTGAACTTTCATCAAATGGTCATGGAGACTGGTGAAAATGTTAATGAAATGTTTGGTAAAATATATGTAGAGCATTCCCCTTATCTATCATTTTAATTAATCTAGTTAAAAAGAAATACATGGC
This sequence comes from Petaurus breviceps papuanus, assembly GCF_028583685.1. Classification (NCBI taxonomy): domain Eukaryota; kingdom Metazoa; phylum Chordata; class Mammalia; order Diprotodontia; family Petauridae; genus Petaurus; species Petaurus breviceps. Next base: position 13,340,458 of record NW_027187460.1, on the reverse strand, counting down.
CTATCCTTGTTGAAGCCATTCTGGCTCTTAGTGATTACTGCTTCCTTAAGATTGCTAGCCATTTCTTCCATAATACATTCTAGAATTTTGTCAGGGATCACAGGCCTGTAATTTACAGACTCTTTTCTCTTCCTTTTTTTGAAAACCAGGACATAAACTTATAACTCAACTAAAATACTTTACTTCTTGTCCTTCATATACGACACTCTGATTTACCTACTCTCTTCCCCATACCTGGAATACTGTCCTCAACTCCACCTATTGGCTTCCCAGCTTTCCATTCAACACTTAGTTCAAATTCTGTCTTCTGCAGAAGACCTTTCTGGGTTCATCAACTCCCTCAGCCTCCCAACTCTCAATTCTCATGCCTTCCCTCTGAGACTACCTTTCATTTCTTCTGAGTGTGTATGTGTATGTATTATATAAGTAGTTGTTTTTATCTTATCTCCTATTAAAATTTGAATATCTTGAGGGCAAAGATAGTTTTGCTTTACCTTGTTTTAAAATTCCTAGAATTTAGCATAGTACCTGACAAATAGAAGCACTTTATTTTGACTGACTGAAATTCTTATCTCCTAAATTAACAGCAATCTCTTAATTGCCATATTTCATTGTCTTTTCTCAGTCTCTGTCTTTCTTAATCTATCTTACAGCATTTAGGTAGCACTGTTGACCACTCTCTCCTCTTACAAACTCTCCTCTCTAGGTTTTTCTGAGAACACTCTCTCCTCCTCTTTCTGCCTGACTGACCACTGTTCATTTTCCTTTGCTGCTTCACAGTCCACATCATAATATCCTTTAGCTGTGGATGTTCCTAAATTCTCTTCCCTTCTTTGCTCCCAGAGTATTAATTAACATCTCTACACATATAATAATAATAACAGCTGATATTTATGCAGCCCTTGAAATTTCCAAAGAGCTTTGCAGGCATTATCTTAGATGACTCACAGATAAGCATAAGTAGCCTTGGGCTTTCCCTTGAGCTTTAGTCCTGAATCCCAAATTAGACATTTCAAAATGGCTACCTTGAAGACCTCTCAAACTTAACCTGTGCAAACCTGAACACATTGTCTTTTCCTCTTCTTCACACCTCCCCTTTCAAATTTCCTTGTGCCTTTCCAAAGCAACACCAGCAACTTCCATGTAGTTTTCCTTACATACATCTCTAACCATATTACTCCCTTACTCATGCAACTCCCAGCTGCCTCTAAGATAAAATAATAAACTCTCTTAGTTTTAAAGCCCTTCATGACCCAGCCACAACCTAACTTTCCAGCCTAGATAAATATTACTCCCCCACTCTGTAATCTAGTCATATTGGCCTTCATTTTGTTCCTTGCACATGACTCTCCATCTCCTGTCTCCTGACTTTATGGTAACCATTCTCCCATTTCTCATGCACTACAAACCATACCCGGAGTGCATTCTCTCATCTTCTCCTCAGAATCCCTTTCTTCTTTCTAGATGCTTCTAAAACTACCTTCTACAAGAATATCTTTACCTGTTTCTCCAAGCTGGGGGGAATGTTCGTGTTCTACCTTTTATACTACCTTGTATTTAATTAGTTTGTATTTATTTGCATTCCTCCTCTCTATTCTGTACATACTGATGTATATACTTGTCTTCCCCATTAATATGTAAGCTTCTTGTGAGAAAGGATTATTTCATTCTTTATATTTATATCTCTAGCTCCTAATACACATTGTTGATTGATTGATTCTTTCCTTTATAAATATCATTTTCCTTAGAAGAGAAAATGAAAGAATTGAATAGCTCTACATTTTTCTTTGTAGTCATTTATCATCATCCTATCTGCCTCAAGCAAAGGTTCTCTTCTTTTCTGACCATCTTTCTCCCAATAGAGTTTCAAAAAAATAAAATTAAAAAAGCAAAACCTTTTTGTTATCGTACTTTTATTTGACTGCCTCTACTCATTATGAGCTTTAGTAGTCCTGGCAGCATTCTTACCTTACCATGCCAAACTGAACCATGAAAAAAATGTAAACAGTGATCATAAGAATACAAATGGAAACTGACTGGTATGAAAATACAATTACATAACTCAGCTTACATGAAGAAATATTCCAATATTCAAATGCAGTCATTCCCTTCTTAGCAGAGATGGGGAACTGTTGGAGTAAGATGTTATATATACTTAAGAGAATTGGTTGGTGTGTAGGTTAGTTTTGCTGAACTGCTTTTCTTTTATTCCCTTTTTCTTTTCTGCAAAAATATATTTTTAATTCCTATGAAAATAAAAGGGTGATGAAATTCTTTTTAAAGTTTCAAGGTCTTTATGTGGACTATTTTTTTAGTGAAAGGAAGAAGGTACTATCTTATAAATATGGAAAGTTAGAACTGGAAATGATGTTTAAAATCATTTAGTACAGGACCCTCCTTTTATATTTGAGGGAATTTAGAGTTAATGTGGCTATTCGCTTGACTTATTCAAGGTTGTAGAACTGTAACTACAACCCAGATTGCTTGCCGTTTCATTGCCTGTACACTTTCCCTTCACTGTGATGTGTAGAAATCAGAAATATATAGTTATTGTGCAAAATGACCTAAAGAGGACAGAGTGACCCTGGATTTCTTAAGTCTTGTTAAGTAAGCTTGTATTTTTATATCATATCCTTTTCCATATATATCTCACACCCTGCCTTCACTTATCAACCAAGCTATCCTGTTGTAGCAGCAAGCACCCCAGCATCCCCAGGGTGGCTGCCAGCACAGGTTCTTCGATCTGCTTTGATAAAGGAAAGCAAATCAAAATGGCTTAACAAGCTTACTTTAATCAGTCAAACATATGTATCGTTTACCTAGTGCAAGGGGAAAAGGTCAGCACCCTGAACTTCAGAATATACAGACAGAATTATCAAGACAGAGAAACAGATCGAGTAGACAGTTTCCAAATTGTCCAACCATTACAGCCATACCAAATCAACATCTGGGTTTCAAAGCTGGGGGGGGGGCTCTGGACAACAGCTTCCCAGAGTTTCATCTGATCAAATCACAGAACACTTCTCAAAGTGAGCCCCAAAACAAAGCTACACATCAGGGCTTATATAGCCTTCTCCTGGCTCAGAGAATGTAACAACCTTATTGACTCACTGCCCAATCAAAAAGTATCTAGTGAAAAACAAGCCTCCCACCCCAGGCTCCAAGTGCACTTTAGCCTAGGCTCAGGGAAGATCTTTGAATTTACATTCCCATTACACCTGTATAGCAGAGATTAAAAAAGAAAAAAAAATAGAAACAATTCAGCCAAACAAGCCAACCTATCAGCTGTGCCTGACTGTACATGTGATATTCAACAGCCTTACTCTACCTAGGCATGAAAGGTGCATAGGACTTAGGAGCATCTGCATTCAAAGCCTTCCTTAGAAAACTATATAACACTGGACAACTTATCTATTGTCAATCTCAATTTCCTTATCTATAAAATGAGCATTAATTAACTACCTTGCCCCCCCCCAAAAAAAAAGAAATAGAAAAAGAAGATACATTTTCACTTACTATTCCTGAGAGCCAAGTTTGGCCATTTCTTTCTTTCAATAAGTCAACCAGCACTTACTCAATATATTGCCAAGTATTGTACTAGGTACTTGAAATACTAAGACCTAAATAAAACAGATTCTTACCCTCATGTTATTCATATTGTATTATACAGCATGAGGTCTGTACATATATAAGAATGTACAGAATAAATACAAAATAGTTTTGTAGGTTGGTGCTAGTTGCTAGAGGGACCAGGAGGGGCCTTCTTACTTCTTGATAACCATTATTTATTTTTACGGTAATATGATTGAGTTCATTTTGCACCAGTCCATACAAGAGTTTACATTTTTTTCGAAGGTCTTCATATTCATTCTTTCTTAGAAACCATTAGCTATTTTCATCTTTGTCATTTTTGTTAATTTGAAAGATATGAAGAAGCTCCTCAGAATTGTTTTGACTTGCATTTCTTTTATTATTAATGATTTAGAGCAGACTTTCTTCTAGTTATTGTTTTCAAGGAAGAAGGGGAAAATACTTCAGGAAACCTTTTGACCCAAATCTTTCATTGAGTCTATTTCATCCCATTATAACTTAAGCTGAGAGCAGTATAGGAAATTGAATACTATTATGTTATCAAAAAGAATAGCGCAATAAGGTATGATGGACTTAATTTATCACATTTGAAAATGTTTTTAAAACTTAAAATATAGTTTTAAATTCAAAAAGATTTATTTCACTTTATAAAGCATTTAAACTTGTTTCTAAAAGTAGTTTTCTAAAATGATTTTAGATAATTGGGGGCCACTTTCCTCTTATGTAAATTATCAATAGCAAAGTTAAATTGAGTCGGTCATATAACAATGGCAAGGAATAACCAGTGGACAACCTATGTACTCCTTTTCTTTCCACAAGCAGTAATAGACCCCTTCTAGAGTCAGTAGTCAATAAGCATTTATTTAGTATCTTATGCCAGGCACTGTGCCAAGTTCTGGGGATGCCAAGAAAGGCAATATAGTTTCTATTCAAGTTCTTCTGCCAATGAAATACATATTTTGTGCTTGAATAGATCTAAAAATCTTTGAATACTTTCACTTAATTTTGCAAAACACTTCTGGTTTCAGTGGAAGCCATGTGTATAGCCCTGTGAGCACTATTTTTAAAAATTAGGAAAATGTACCACTTAATAGTCCAATTTCCAATTAAAAGCAGCATGTAACAACTCCTCTTGTTCTGAACAGCCCCACGTAGGAGTAGGAGGATGAGGTCTCTGACATTTGAAGAGCCTCTGAGGGTTTGTAGTTGTTTGACTTTCAAATTAGAAGCCAAAGGATTAAACTATATAAAATAGAAATTAAGATTATTCAAATTTTTATCAAGTAAGAGAATTTAAGGAAGAAAAAAAGCAAAAGAATATCATAACTTTGGGAAATTGCAATATCTGTGGCAATACATAGTATAGTTAAACTTAAGTATATAATCAGAATAGAGTGGAAATGATCAAGTTATGATCATTCTTGGTACATTTTGAGTACACAGAGTATGGAAAACAAAAAGATTAAAATTGTTATATTCTGTGTGTTTTATTCTACTGACAGTGTTAGCATTATTTTATTATAGTTTCTTAAAAGCTGACTTGTATAAGTGTGAAAATCATATTGGATTCTCTCATATAGGGAATTATGATCTATTGTTTATTTCAAAATGTTTAAAGTAGATTATTTTTTTTCAGGGTTTTAACATCAGTGATGGCTTTTCTTGTGCTTTTAAAATAAAATCATAATTTCATATTTATATTGAACCTTAAGGTCTAATAGAATTCAAAGTACTTTTTAAACAACTACCTTATTAGAGTCTAAATTAGTATTCCCATTTTATATGCACACTGAGATGCAGAGAAGTTCATGAAGTTCTTGACCCTAATAACACACTTAATAGATGTCAGAACCTGGATTTGGATCTAGGTTTTTCCTAATTCCAAGTCAGAGGCATACCATTTCACCTCTATAAGTTATAATATACCAAGAAATTCTTTGCTAACATTAATCAAACAAGGATTTTTTTAACCAGACCTGCCTTCCTGATTTGCAGCTATGTTTATCCATTTGGGAGTTCAGTCTTTTCAGGAATGTTTTTTGAAAATAAATTCTGCTTCACTTGATCAGACAACTCCCTAACATTAGAAACTCTGATGCTTCTTTGCAAATGTTAGTACTGTGTAACTATCAATAGCCCACAATAATTGGTTTGACTAAAAGCTTCTGTCACAATGGCTATCTTGAGTGCTCCTGTGCCTTAATTTCCTCCAAATATTTTTAAGCAAGAAACTCAGAAATAATCATTAAAGCTTTTTAGTTTTAGAACTGAAGTAATTTGGGGCGGCCAGGTAGCACAGCGAGTGAGAGCACCGGCTCCAATGTTGAGAAGACCTGTAGATCGAATCCCGGGCTCAGACACTTAGCACCCACCCAGAAACACCTGGCCATGTTACCTTGAGCAAGTTACTTAACCCCAATTGCTTAGGGGCGGCCAGGTGGCTCAGCGAGTAAGAGCACTGGCTCCAGTGTCGGGATGACCTGGATCAAATCCGGGCTCAGATACTCAGCACCACACCCAGAAATAACTGGCCGTGTAACCTTGAGCAAGTTACTTAACTCTGATGGCTTTAAAAAAAAAAAGAACTGAAGTAATTTTATCAGGAGTATCCTTGTAATTAAGATATCCTATTAGAGAAAAATAAGTAAAAAAATTTACTAAGGTTTATATCAGAATTTTTCCTTCAACAAATGTTCTGCACTGTTATGTGCAAGCAACTGGGATAGGGACTGAAGGGATACTAGACATTACGAACAAAGCATACATTGCCCACAAGAATTTTCTGTTCTCAGACTGAAACATGTTTATTTTGAAAATAAATAGTATTAATTTCCCTAAAAGCATTACATAGGGATACTAGATTTGCCTCTTTTACCAGTTGGAATCTTCATGCATGATCTACACAAGTGTTTAGGAAGACAATAATAGGGCAAAGGCAAGTGAGTACTAATAAATCAATTGCCACTGTCAGGTCCCTATTTAATGTTCTCTAGAATACATGAGATTTATCACTAAGGAATTGTAGAATAATGGTAGTATATGGAAACAAAGTCCACCAGGGATGTGTACTACATCATTTGGATTTAGCGCTGCCATCTGCTTAATAGCATCAAGATGACTACAGAGGTACTTATGATCAACCATTCATAGCAGTGACAGATGCTGCCGAGAGTTAACATGCCAAGGAAAGAGGTTTGTTACCAAAATGCAGATTGTGTGACAAGGTTGCTGAAAAGAAGATTTTTTTTTACCTGTCCAATAGCTAAAGGGTTTTTCCCCCTTTTCTTTCATGGTCCTGTACTTAAAGGGTGTTTATTGAATCACAGATGTATATTCTTTTCTTTATCAGACTTCAGATTATTTCTTATTATAAGACACAACTAAAAATGTTGGTTCAGACATTTATCTTCCAAACAGAATGGAAATAACATTTATGTAATTTCTGTTCCTTTAAATGTACTTCTTGGATGGATCCATAATGATGGAACCTGTGAAGGCTCAGTTAAATCTCATCAAGTTAATTAGCACAGTATGATGTTCTAGTATACAAGTAACTTTTCTTAAATATTATTGAGAATTTGTTTAGCTTAGCAATATAATTTGTAACTTAGAAAGGGACCTCAGAGGTCATCTAGCCAAACCCCATCATCTTACAGATAAAACTAATGCTTAGAGAGATAGTCTTGCAGTTAATGAGGAGCAGAGTTAGGTTTTGGAAGCCAGGTCCTCCAATTCCAAATCCAGCAGTCTTTTACTGCCTCTGAGAAGCAGGAAGATCACTAGACTTGGGCCCAGGGTTTGATTCCCTCCACTACTGTTCGTTGTCTCTGTGATGAATGGCAGTGTCATTTAACTTCTGTTTCGTATGCTCTTCTCATCGCAAGGCACAACTTCATGGAGTATCTTTAAGAAAATGCTTTGTAAACTATAATGTGTTATAAGAATACAGGGATTTATTACCCTGAAGTTATTTTTTTTAATTTAAAGGCAGAATAATGGAAGGAAAGGCGTCCAGATCTGGGGTCAGGAGGCCTGGACTCAATCCTCAGCTCTAACACTAAGGAGCTTTATGACATTGAGCAAACCACTTTACCTCTCATGCTCAATTTTCTCATCTTTCACATGGTGTCATACTACTTATTTTACATTACTTGAGGAGAAAGTTCCATGTGAACCTTAAAGCTTTCTGTGTAAGTATGAATTAATTAGTAAAATAGATCCTTATTTAAATGAATTTATGATTTCATGTGTGGGTTTGCTTTCAGTTAATATTCATTAATCACCAACTGTATGCCTGGAACTCTTTTAGGCTCTTCTCATACAAAGTCAAAGATGAAATAGCCCTCTGAGGAGCTTACATTCAGTGAGTAGGGGAACATTTGAACATATACAAAGATTAAGTAAATACAATAAAACAAAGTAATTTCGTAGGGTAAGCAGAGAGCATTAACTAGGAGAATCAGCTGATCTTTGAAGGGAGTAGCTAGAGAGACAGTCACACTGGGAGGGAGAAGTGATGGGGGATAGTATTCTAGGCATATGAAGAGCCTTTGGAAATACATGGAGGTGGGAAATAGATGTTATTGATGGAATTAATAATTAATTGATGGAATTAATCAATCCCTGGGCTCCTGGGCTCCCGGCTCTGGGCTCTGGGGATTCTGTTCAGAAGAAGCTCCACCACCACCAGTTTTCAGGACTCAGTTCTCCATTCTTCTGTAGCTGCTCTGCCACCAGATCTTGGTCCCAAGGAAATTCTGACTGTGCCTCTCTGGGGCTTTTCTTATATACACAGTATTACCTTCCTTCAGCCAACCCCTTCCTGTTACATCAATTAATAGGAGACAGGAGTTCATAACTTCTGTTCCCCCAATCAGAGGCTTGATCAGTTACTAATTGTGAAGTACCTGCTACTTTTGCCAACACAAAGGGATCTTCAAATTCAAAATTACATTACCATTACATTATGCAGGCACAAAGTAAGGAATATGTAAATAGAGATTTTAGGTTAAAGAGTAAGAAAGTACATATGTAGTAAGAATATTCTGGAGAGTATGTGAGATCATAAGATCAAGAATAGAAGGTTTGACAGGGACTAGCAGGTCATAATAACAACAACAACAATAATAGTGATCATGATAGCCAGTATTTATCTAACACTTACTATATGCCAGGTAATGTGCTCTTTTACAAATATTATCTCATTTTATCCCCACAGTAAGCCTGGTTGATAAGTGCTTTTATTATCCCCATTTTAGAGTTGAGGAACTGAGGCAAACTGAATCAGTGACTTGCCAAATTCACACAGCTATTAAGTGTCTGAAGTTGAATTTGACCTAAGGACTTCCTGACTCCAGGCCCAGAAGCACCTAGGTGCCTCAAGGTCCCCCTCTTTGTAAGAGATTAGAGTATAGGATGAGAGAATGGAGCAAGGACATTAAGGGGTTTTGAGATGTTGAGAAGTAATAGGGAGGTCATGATATATAGAGTTTGGGGAGGATCTTTTTGTTGGTTTTTTTTCCAATAAAGTATAATTATCCAATAAACATTCCAATAAAGCAATTCAACTAAGAGGAGGAAAACTAGAGAGGAAAGAAGAGGAAAGGAAATTTGAAACTGTTTTTGTGAGGAGTAGGACAGAGAATCATTTAGTGGGGAATGGAGTCAAGAGTGTAGATTAAAAGCAGCATTTTACCAAGCTTTCCTAACATACACCCTCCAAAATGTCCCCCCACACACACACACAAAAAGAGTCAAACTGGATCCTGGACAGGAAAGTCAATTAAATGCCTTACTCCTTTTTTCCAGTTCAGGATAATTTGTAAAGACAGAAATACAGGTGTGCAGATGCTGGGACAGGAGCTGACTAAGATTGTGGTGCTACAGAAAAGGGACCAGTGGTGGCAGTAATACCTGACTGTAGTTGTCTGTGGCAATAGTAGTGAAGAAGGCCCAACTGCATGGGACAGTAAAGGACTGAACACCTGGTCAGAAAGAGATGTCAGGGATATCAGTAGTAACACTGGTATGAGGAATGGGTGCCATCTGGCAGCTCTGGTGCCTATTACCCAATTCTGAATCACAGTTCCAGGGCAGAGAGAAGAGAGCCAGGAGGGAGCAAGGCCTCTACCTATAAGGATCAGAGCACAGGACCAGAAATCTCCCCAAATCAAAACAGTTCGGGAATACTGAAAACTTAAAAGGCACACCCCCAGACTCCATTGAACTGTGAAAGCAGCAAAAGGACACAAAAGACAGAAGCTCAGCTAGAAATCCTCCCCATCCTCAGAAGTTTATAGAACCCAATTCTAACATAAATTCAAAAGTCAAGAAATAAAATGTAAAAGTGAGCAAAAACAACAACAAAAAAGAACCTAGCCATAAAAAATCTTCTCTAGTAATAGGAAAGCTCAAGATAGAAACTCAGAAAAAGACAATGACTTCACAACATCTAAAACCAAAACTTCAAAGGAAATGGTAGATTGGGTGCAAACCCAACAACAATTCCTAGTGGAGCTCAAGGAAGATGTTTGTTTGTTTGTTTTTTAATAAAAGGAGCTAAAAATATTTCAAAAAACCAAATAAGGAAGGGAAGGGAAATAATGAGAAAAGACATAAGAGTTATGTAAGAAAATTATGAAAAGACCATTAGCATTTTGGGAAAAGAGGCACAAAAATGCTGAGGAAAATAGCTCCTTAAAATCAGAATTAGAAGTAGAAGTTAATGAATTCATGAGATATCAAGAAACAAGAAAGTAGAAATAAAAGAAAAAGTGAAATATTGCATCAGAGTAACAGCTGACCTGGAAAATAGATTGAGGAGAGACCATTTTAACAATTACTGGACTGTATGAAAGGCAATATTTTTAAAAAAGAAAGTTTAGACCAGGGGTGGGGAACCTGCTGCAGGTTTCCCACCCCTGGTGTAGACATTACATTTCAAGAAATTCCTTATTGAGGAAAATTGTCCAGATATCTTAGAACCTGACAGCAAATTGAAAATCAAACAAATCCACCAGTCACCTCCTGAAAAGTATCCCAAAATGAAAAAATCACATGAATATTCTAGTCATATTCCAGAGATTCCAAATCAAGGAGAAAATATTTTAAGCAAAAAGAAACTCTTTAAATATGGTGAAGCCAGAGTCAGGATCATATAAGATTTAGTAGCTATCATTTTCTTAAATGAATGGAGGGCTTAAAATATGATATGCCAAAAGGCAAAGGAGCTAGTATTGGAATCCTAGATTAATCTACCTAGCAGAACTGTAAGGGTGGGGGAGGGGGGAGGAGAATTAGACATGTAATGAACTTCCAGGCATTCCTAATGAAAAGATGAAAGCTCAGCAGAAAATTTGACATTCAAACATGATATTCAAGAGAAGGATAAAAAGATAAATATGAGTGAAAAACCATAAGGGACATAATAAGGTCAAGCCATTTACATTCCTATTTGGGGTGATGGTAGATGTCACCCCAAGAATTTAATCATCGCTAGGGCAGTTAGAAGGAATCTGTTTAGTCAGTGGGCATGGGTGTGTGCGTCTGTTGTGTTAGAATGATCCCAAAATAAGAATGGAAGGATGAGAAAGATGGTTGTATTGGAAGAAAGGGAAGAGAGAGGAAGTATGAGGAAGGAAGGAAGAAATATTCAGGAAAGTTACAACACAGAGGGGGAACAGGCAACACTTAAACTTAACTCTTATCAACTGGTTAAAGGAGAGAACGAAAAAAAGTACACACATACAAATAGTTGGGTACAAAACTGCATCTTACCTAACAGAGCAGTAGGAGGGGAAAGGACTGAGAGAAAATGAGTGATATGAGTAAGGATGGATGAAGGGAGGCAGTGTTCAGAAGCAAAACAAACTTTTGATGAGGGGACAGGGCAAAAAAAGAAGGATAAAGACAAGAATATAGGATGGAGGGAAATAAACACTTATCATAAGTGTTTATAAGAGTGTGTGAATGAGTTGATGTCACTCATAAAATAAAAGTGGAGAGAAAAATTATTTAGAGGCCAGAATCCAAAAATATATTGCTTATATGAAATGCACTTGAAATAAAAGGAAACATATAGAGTTAAATAAGGGCTGAAGCAAAATGCCATGCTTCAGCTGAAGTAAGAAAGGCAAGAGTAGCAATTATTTTTTTTTCACACAAAGCAAAACAAATGTAGACCTAATTAAAAGAGATGATCACAGAAATTACATTTTGGTAAAAGGTACCATATAGGCAGTATCAGTACTAAACATATGTGCATCAAATGACTTATCAACCAAATACTTAAAGAAAAAGTTAAATGAGTTACAGGAAGAAATAAACAGTAAAACTATACTAGTGTGGGACCTCAGTTTGCCTCTCTCAGACTTAGATAATTCTAACCACTAAAAAAACAACAACCAAGAATGAAGTTAAGGACAAAAATAAAATTTGAGAAAAGTTTGATATGATAGCCCCTTTGGCACAATGGAAACAAGATAATAACCTTTTATTAAGTGCTTTCTATGTTCCAGGTAGTGTTCTAAAAAAGAGTAAAGCAGAATTGGAATGATACTATATACCCCCGCCCTTCTACCTCTGCCTTTTATCTGGAACACACCTTGTCTGGAAACTTAAAATATATACTTGGAACTATTGTATAGGAAAACAAATGTATTGTTAAAGATAAAGCTGTGATGGCCATTTTCGAGGCCACCACTCTTAAATTATCACACAAAGTATGACAAAAAAATCATAAACTCACTTAAATAAGAAAAGTATTAGAGGGGTTGTTGGGGGAATGCCAAGAGCAATTTGATGAACTCCCTAATCAACTTGATGAAAATACTTCTCTCCCACCTACTGCCCCCATAAATAGTGTAGGTAATAAACTCATTAGTACTTTTTTGAGAATTAAAAGTATGACTTGTATTAGTATTGGCTCACCAGAACTCTTAGGAGATCAGACTCTTTTCAAAGGAACCATAAAAGAGACCACTCTGACCATTTCATGTCCCTTTTTTCTTTACTTTTTCATGTTTAGAGGACAGACCAGAGTATGGCATAGTGGACCTGTGTTCTAGTTTAGGGGTTGGTAGAAGATGGTAGAGATGCTTGCATATGTGCATAGTCTCCTCAGTAATTGTCACTGTTTGTCTTTGGAGCATAGAAACATGAAGGTTAGGGGCAACTAAGTGGTGCAGTGAGTAAGAGCACCGGTCCCAGAGTCGGGAGACCTGGGATCGGTTCTGGCCTCAGATACTTAACACCCACACAAAATAACTGGCCATGTAATCTTGAGCAAGTTACTTAACCCCAATTGCTTAAAAAAAAGAAAGAAACATGAAGGTTATATGTATTGTAACACAGCTTTCTTTCCCCCCCTCAGCCCAATAAAGGACTAACCTTCACAACATAAGATAGAACAGTAGCTAAATCAGTTGTGGAGTATCTTGGTGATACACATAGAACCACATTGTGCTTGCCCATCCTACACAAGAGGGAGAACTTTGTCATAGACACTATTCCTTAAACTCAACATACTTTGTGTTTCCTAGGTAGTGTGTTCAAACCGGAAAAAGGAGATTTCCTATGCAGCACCAATTCATGGGGTGGACCTATGGGGAGTCCTAAATGTGATAGTTCTGGAATCTAGCCTTTTATACAGAGAAGAGTAATTTCTTGGCCATTGACAGATTTAGGGGCTTCCTTGATAACAAACCCAAAGTGGAGATTTGGGAGCCCAGCAATCTAAAGAGAAAATGAGCAGTTTGTCTCTCTAAGAAGAATTAGATTGATACCTCCCACATGGCCCGGCCGCTATAGCCAAAAGAGCAAAGCATGGATTGCCACCCCTCGCTATTACTGTTAGTTATTTAGACCATACAGATTATAAGGATGTTACATATCCAGCAGTTCCAAAATTTGTTTATCTTCCATGAGAATCCAAACCATATGAGCAGCTTTTAGTTGAGGAGGGGTATATAGGACTGTGGCAAAACAATCGATTGATCAGAATCTGTTGGGGTTTTGCCCTGCTGGAGGCTGAGTTTAGTGCTTTCTGAAAAGTAGTATTGCAAGTTTTATTTTTTATTTTTATGAGATCCTGTAAGTTTGTTATATCTTTATATTTTTGTATATTCTTTGTATCTTACATATTTCCAGTGGGGTAAAATCAAGACTGTACTGTGCCGGACTTTTGTTACCATGAATTCTTACATGGGATCCAGAGACCCCTGTTCACAACATTTGTAGAAACTTAGAAGTCCTGTTTGCAGATTTTTTCCTGTTACAAACTACAGTTGGGGGAAATGAGCTAAAGAGCAAAAGATCCATCTTGAGACGGCCCCTATGAAGGGATCCAGTTCACAAAGGTCCATAGTCTTGAGGAGAGCAGGGAGGATAGAGGAATGAACCCTGGATTATGATCTCTAGGGAAAAAATTAGTATAGTAAACCTTAATGGGTACTGTCAAACAAGTTAGATACTCTTGGGCTTTATTTTTTCATTTATAAAATGAAAAGATTGAACTTTGGGTGTTGACCAACCAGCAGTCTGTAGTATAGCTGTCTGCCAATTTTTTTTTTACCAATGTCAAATATTTTTACAACCCAAAAACCTTTCTTTAAAATATATAGAGTTTTTTTTTTTTTAATGGACTATCACTTGACCCGGTGCTCTTCCTTTCCCCAGCATCAGAAGCTTAAGAAGTCATCAGTCACAATACAGTATTTAGATGTTTTTCTCATCTGGACTAGATGAAAACTGTGAACTAGATGACCTATTAGGTCCCTCTAAAATAGATCAGTATTCTATAATTCCTATGTCTTAGATTGAATTTGATTTAAAGCCAGCCTGAATTAATTTAAAAAAAATTAAATTATAGATTTTTGTACAGGTTTAATGCTGGTAAGTGTGTAAGTGAATTGGATTAGTTTATTCCATTGTTGCTTAGGAAACTTGATATATAAATATTCATGTTCGGTAATTTTCAGTCATTTCCAACTCTTTGTAACCCCTTTGTGGTTTTCTTGGCAAAGAAATGGTTTGGCATTTCCTTTTCTCCAGCTCATTTTACAGATAAGGAAACTGAGGCAACAGGGTTAAATGACTTGCCTAGGGTCACACAGCTAAGTAAGTGTCCAAGGCCTAATTTTAACTCAGGAAGATTGTCTTCCTGACTTACTCCATCTACTGTGACACTTTAATTGTCCATTGTGTAATTAAATTGTAATTTATTAACGTGCAATTAATCTTAATTTATTATAATAAATTCCTAGGTAAATGGAGAATTGTAAAGCAATTATAGATGTGTATGCTATAGCTTGGGACATAGAAGAAGTGCTTCCAGACAATTTTTTTTCTTTTAATATTGGTTCTTTTCACTTTTTGTGTTAGTTACACACCTATTTGCAGTATTAAACTTTTCTTTTTAATATGAAGTATCAGCAGAACTTTTCTTTGTAGTGTAAAGCCAAAGATGACTCTTTGATGGAGTCATCTTAAAATCAGAACTAGTGTGTATGAATTAATTTTTTAATGAATAAAGTCAAGCCTTTTACTCTGCAATAGCTCTATGATAATGCCTCATCATGTAGATTGCAATCCCATCAATATCTTCTCTTTCTTTGGTATTCTTATCCACATCTTTCAATTAATTTTCCATAGCAAATTCAACCATTGTGTTTAGAAACGTTCCTCTGGCTCTTTTAATATTTTGGGTATACCAGGGTTCTATGTCTATCCATGTTTTTTGTCTCCCATTCTTGATAAGTAAACCAACACACTTCCTTTCCATCTTACATTGTCTATAATAATTTTTTCTGTCACTTGTCATGTAAAGTCACAAGTGATAATATGTGCTATCTACATATGCCACCATGAACCTTTCTCTTTGCTTTGAGGTTATTTGTAATTAGATTCTTCCAAGATCATGGTATATTCTTCTAACATCACTAAGAGAATATTGGTGTTGAAGAGATATGCTTTTTATAGCATATCTAACTCTATTGTCATTGAAATCATGGCATAGTTATCCAAATAAAGCTGAACCAAATCTTTTCCTCTTTGTAAATTATGGGTCCAGCTTGTTGCCTTTATACAACTCATTAACATTTGTAGTATATACATGTTTTAGACTACTGATCTAGCTATATGAACATTACACATTTTTTTCTCTTTGGTTTTTCAGTATGGAATAGTTAAACCTATTTTACAATGATATAGATTTCTTCAAGTAGTTTCGTAGTGATTTGATGATCATTGTAAATATTGCAGTATTATTCACCGTGGGGAGCATTTGGGGACCTGTGCCATCAATAGTGAAACTTTTTATTTAGACTTTCCTCAGAAAATCTTCCTTGATATTTTACTGATATTTTATACTTCACTTCTTGTCAATAATCAGCAGCTCTTTGAACAAATACTCAATTCAGTTAATTTCATTATGTGTTTACTAAGTACCTATTATGTATGTAGCACTGTGGTGGGCTATAGGGATACCTGCCAGCTACCCACACGCACAAATGAAATAGCTTGTCCTCAAGGAACCTGCTTTCTACTGAGGGAAAATTTTAGGTATACAAATGCATACAAAAGAAATACAAATTAATGGGAGAAGGGAAATGCTAAAAACTGATAAGGATTAGGAAAAGCCTCTTGAGGCTCTTATAGAGGGAAAGTATGAGAGGAAGGATAACCAGTAAGGAGGGTTTGCTGTAGTCCTGCTGAGGGATGATGATTTCTTGAATGAGGGAGAGTGGCTGTGTGAATGAAAAAAAAAAGGTACTGTGAAGAAACAAATTTCAGTGTGATGGGTAACACTTAGAGCTATTCACAAGAGGAATGATTTCACCCTTAATTCAAGGTCTTTAAGTAGAGGATGGATAGATGCTTAGGCTCCTTCCAACTCTGAAATTCAAAACTTGACCCAAGACCAATAAAATTAAGCAAACATAATTCAGATAACAAAATAACTATTACATGTTAATTCTTATTTTTGTCCTTGCCATGGTGAAAGTCAGTCTTGTTATGTATTTTATCCTCAAGGTTGAAAGTTAACCATGATAACAAAATAAATAGCGTTGTAAATATAATAGACCATTCAGATGATTCAGATTATGAGAATTTTCAAAACAAATCTCAGAATAACTTCTGTTACTAATAACAGATAAATCATATTAAAATGCATACCCTTATTCAGGTTGTTCTAAAAGGATATTTCTTCAACTTAGTTACCAAAAAAGATTTTAAACTTTCTGGATATGCTAGATTCTTCTTCACTTAAACTTCTCTTGACTAAATTGTGTGAGAAACATACTTAGTATAGGAATGAACAATATTAATTGGAAAACCAGGAAGGTTTTCATTACATTTAGTTTACATTTTTTCTTTCTGAATAAATTGGTAGCTCCCCTAATGGAATACTGGGACTTAGACAAATGTGAGCCCCTTTATGCTGCTTCAATTTGAATTTTCTACCTTGTTTTCCATTAACTAGGTACAACCTCCTGAATTGTCCATGTCATGCCCCCCTCAAACAGCTCATTAAGCTTGCATACAAGCTTCTAACCTTTTACCTGATCAGAAGTTCTTCTAGATCACAGCTCTAATTAGAACCAGTGACCTCAGAATTACATTCAGCTATCACTCAAAGATAAGAGTAGTTTTAATTGTGTGGAAACAAAATTCCTTCCATTCTTCCCCAGGATTGGAATAGGTGGTGCCTTTTCTTTCTAACCTTTTTATTCCAACTTGATACATTGACTTTTGCAACTAACAGATTGCTAAATGACTCCTAAACTCTATTAATCTGGTTTCTTTCCATTCCATCAAATATTGAATTAGTAAAATCATTGAAAACTTCTGTTTACATATAAAGTTATACTTCTTTACTCAGATTCTCTTCTACCTGTACATATGATTTAATATCATGAACAACCAGCACCTGCTCCTCTGTGTCCTCTCCCAGTACAATATCTTTCTTGGTTTGCTACCTATTTGCTTCCACTAAAAGAGGGGGGGGGAAGGGGATACTATAAAGCCAAGCATGAGCAGCTTTCCAGAGGACTGCTGCTGTTAACAGCTTTTAAGATTCTGATTACACAGTATAGTGAACTCTCTGTTTATTCAATAACAAATCAGAACAAAACATTCACGGAAAATCAGAGTACAACATTCACAATGACTTATCACTAAAATGGCCACATAGTTTTCACCATAGTGGTCACAATAGTTTTCACCAAAGTACAATCATTTAGTCAATCACAAAATCCATAATTCAATCACAAAGTATAAAAGTAAAAGTTTTCCACCCCTAGGTCACAGTAAATCATAATCTTCTCATGCAGTACACAGTATCCAAGTAAAGTCAGCTTGATTCAAGGCTGGCTCTCAGCTTCAATGGTTCCTCTTCCATGGTCCCAGCTAAGCTGTCACCTGGGTTCAAAGGCAGGCAACTCCCAGTTCTTCGTCCAGGTCCCATTCCATGTTGAAGTTCACAGTTCCCAGTTTACCTCAAGTCCTGCACAGTTCCTGTTTCTGGGAAGACAAAGCTTGGCAGAGCCACAATAATATTCATTGCCAGCACCATCATCAATTCACTATCTGCCTGTGAAATCAACTCAGACCCACCAACAAGGACTGAGAACTCAACACAAATCATCAACATAGAAATCAACACAGACCCACAAACAAGGTCCACGAGGTCAGCACAAATCATCAGTAAAGTCCTAGGACCTCCAAAACCCTCTTCCAGGACTTTGGTAAACATACAACCAGAAAATCCTCTTTCAGGGCTTCTGTACAAAGTATCAGAAACAAACATCAATATAGACAGAGCAGAACAGAGTGCCGGGATACCACAAGTTTTCTCCTTCTTGACTGCCACCACAAGAGTCCTCTTCTCAGTTTTTCCTGTCTCTAGCCCTGGGGATCTCTTTATACAAAGTCATTAGCTCCTCCCCAGGAGTTCACAAGTTGTGGGGTTCAGACATACTGTTTCTTAACAGACTTGATACAAGGCTCAAAAGAAACTTGAACTGAAGCAAGATATTAATTCAATAGCTGAAACAAGGTGTGAACTACTTCTGTGCTTTACAGGTACTGTATCTAAGAATTTTCCAGAGGCAATATCTGTTTTCTGTGTCTCTCTAACGCCAACACAATGTTCACAGCACCAGTAGCAACTATGACTATACCAGCATAGTTCTCAATCGCAAAATATAAGAGACTTTCCAGATAGAAGACAGAAGCAAAACATTTTTTCAGACACCAGAGATCCAAATCCCAACACTAGGAAACCAAATCCATCATAGCAACAAAGAAGTCAATACACCATAGCACAGCAGGGAGCCTTCCCACAAACAAACACTCACAAACCTAGCTGTCTCCTTGGGTGCATCCTCTCCTCCCTCCATCTCTTAACTGCTTTGTCTCCCTGTTCCCTGTGGGCTCTACTCCACCCTTCAACAAACTCCTCCCATTACTGGCTCCTTGTAATTACATTCAGCCTATTAGGGGGCAGGGAAGATCTTCTAATTCCCCTAGGCCTATTAAGGGGCAGGGAAGACCTTCAAATTCCCATTACCATTACATTCGGCCTCAAGATCTTTCATGTCCCCTACATAGCAAAAAGACATTAACAATACATTTCATTGCATAGCTTAATGGTAGTTTAGGATAATTGGTGTCAGCAGAACTTTACAACAATATAACAGGGATAGTGCAAAATAAGCACATAAGACAATATCTTAGTATGGGGGCTTGAGCACAAGCACCCTATCACTGACCTCTCATATGAATGGGGCTCAAAATCTCAGGGTAAGGGGCAAATGTCTCTTCTCCATAGCTTCTTCCTGCTGAAATTGGACATGGAGCTACCCCTGCCACAAGAGGTCCCATTTGAGAGATCAGTTCTTTAGCTGGCATCTGAGGCTCAGTCAATGCCAGATCCAGCACGTCCCATTTGAAAGGTCAATTCTTTAGCTGGCATCTGGAGCTTAGTCGACACAAGAGGTTCAGTGGGGACACATTACAGTTGTAGACAGGGGGTGAAATCTGGTTTCAGTGCTCAGACATCTGCAGGTGGAGAAAACTAAGCCTGTAGGAAAGAAATCTAGCAAACAAGTTTAAGACACAAAAAGTAAAAAAAAAAAAAAAAAAGAAGCAAGGAGACAATAACCAGAAGCAGGGTAGATACAGGGTCAGCTGTGCTTCTGGAGTCTATGACCCCACCATCATAGCCTCATTCACAGTAGAATGTATGAGTTAAGGGTACAATTTGGTAATCATCTTCTCCTGAATAAACAGCAGTTATAGTATTATCTTTCCCATGTGCTATAATTTTCACAGCCTTTGGAATATCATCCGGCTCCCACTTTACCCATACTTTAGCTGCCAATTTTATTTTGTCAGTAGAACCAAACCCTTCAGTTCCTCTAATAGTTATTTTGGAAGGAGGGTCAGTTTTCTTCTGTTTGCTTTGTTTTCTTTGCCTGGTCATGTTGTCACTCAATTACTTGACTTTTGGGCTTTTTTGCGGTCATGTTGCCACTCAATTACTTGACTTTTGGGCTTTTTGCCACAGTAGGACTCTGCTACCAGACAGGGGAGCTTCGTACCAAATGCTGGGGTTTTCTCAGCTGCCAGAGGTATTAGTTGGGTGCCCTTGCTGAAGCCTCCACATGCTCCAGAAAGCTGGACACACACCCCAGGATCTCCACCCTAGAATGCAATCCAGATCCAAGCAGGTTAAAGCAAGAGCGATTACCCCTCAGACTGGTCTCTTGGTCCCCCTACACTCTGCAGGCCAGATGCTGAAGCTGCCACGTGGGGGCGGCTCCTCATGGACTTCTCACTCTGGGGGCAAAAGTTGACGCACTCCCAACTACTGGGTCCCAAAGTCCACAGTCCACGGACCTCTCACTTTGTCCTTAGCATCTATGTGTTGATAATTCCGGAAACAGCCACAGGTGCTGGTGATCTGGACTCCCTGCAGCTGGCAGCTGGTCAGGCCTGCCCTGGGGCTAAAACCTCAGGTGGGGCTGGGCTCCGCTCCCAAAGCACTGTGTTGGCTGATTCCTGCAGGCCTGCCTGGCTGTCCTCAGTGGGAGGTTAGCTTCTCTGTGTCATTTTGTGGTCCAAAGTTTGTTCAGAGTCCCCTTTTACATGAATTGGGGAAGGTCGAAGCCAGAGCCATGGGGGAGGTCCTGCTTCTACTCCACCATCTTGACTCCCAGGAGGATCAGTTTTCACAAGGGGTGAAAGGAATAATAAGGAATATAATCATAAGGAATAATAATCACTTGAACAATTCTGTCATTTTTAAAAATCTATATAGGTTCTTCACCTAAATTTTGAAATGTCACAATAATTTCTTCTTGATAATTAAAATCTATTATTCCAGCCAATACATGTATTACTTAAACTACTAAACCTGATTTAGGTAATATCTGTCCAAAGTTATTTTTAAGGATTCTTATACATAATCCAGGAGAGATGTTTCTTATTTCTTTTCTATACAACCAAAAGTCCTCTAAACAATGTAACTCATATCCTGCTAAATCAGGTGTTCCTGGATACAGTGCTGGGACATCTGACCTCACAGTCCAATGCTCAATATTTGGGATCTTATGTGTCTGTTGTTTTCTAATTTGCAGATTTGCAGTCATCATTCTGGCTATAGGTGTACTTCCTCCCAGTGGTCTATTACTCAAATTACATAAAGCAGTGAACAAATTATCTTTTCATTGTTGATACAAATAATTAGAATTTAACTTCCTTAACAGTTCTCCATTCATTCTTTCAATTAACCAGATGCTTGTGGATAATATGGAATATGATGTATCCATTGTATATTGTTTGATATACAATACCTCTTCATTTCATTACCTTTGAAATATGATATTGTCACTTTGAATCTGCATATAGGCTTATGGTATTTAAAGTTTTACAGGTGTTTTTCTGGGTTGCATTCTTATAAGGACAAGCCACCAGTACACCTGAAATAGGTGTCAACACAAGGACATATAAATTTGCATCCTTTATCTTGGGTAAGGCACCAATATAATCTCTCTTCCAGATTTTGGCTGGGACTTTTCCCCTTGCTATCTCTCCAGTTACTATCTGAGGGAAGAGTTCATTCCTTTTCCAGTTGACATATATGACATTTCTCTGCGACTTGTTTTTAACAATGAATGAGAGATACTAATACCTTGATCTTGTGCCCACCAGTGTATGGCCTGGCCCCCTAACTGGCCGGCCATTTAATGGACCTATTTTGCTAATACCGTATCATCAACTGATGTCAAGAGTGGGGACAGTATGTTGAGTAGTAATCTTTGCTAGTTGATTAGCACGTGCATTGTACACACATTCTGGCTTGGTGAGGGCTATGTGAACATCTACACGAAAAACTGACAAATTAGTAACAAAATACATGTCCTATATATCTTCCTGTAATTCTTTGCCCTAGACTTTTTTGCCATGAATTTCCCAATTTTTATTTTTTCACATGGGCATCCATGTAGCTAACTCATTAGCTGCTGCCCATGAATCAGTAAATATAGGACACTGTTTTAATAATGGCTTAATGTATTGCCATGAGTTTAGCATATTGAGTACTTCCACCCATCCCAGTACTTTATTTAACCTAAGTCTCCCTCAAGTTGTAACAAACTTGGGTGCAGAGGTTCAGGAAGATGTGTAGAGGTACTTCCCTATTCCATCTAACATTAAACCCCTTTTCTGAATACATTGTTTATAGTTCATTAGTTGGAAATACCATCAATTCTTCCAAAATCTATGCCTGCTATCAAGAGAGCAGTAAACAATTCTTGTCAGTCTATTCTGGCTTTGAATCTGCTGGCTATTTTTTCTTTTGAGGAAGTTTATCTTTTTCCCAGTGTCCTAAATAACTCGCTTGTTAAATCTTATCCAGCACCTCCAAAGGAGGGTGCACCACTTCACCATTAGCAGAATCGTAAGTATGGGCCCATAAGCAGGAGGGCCCTTCTTCACTATGGCATTTATGTGAGAAACTGGTAAGGGGAAAGATACCATGATAAGCACGTGCATGCCCGGCTAGGAGAGCACTCTGTAAGGCGTGCACGAGCAGCTCCCCAGAGGACTGCTGCTGTGAACAGCTTTTAGGAGTCTGATTGCACAGTATAGTGAGCACTCTGTTTATTCCATGACAAATCAAAGCAAAACATCCACAGAAAATCAAGGTGCAGCATTCACAATGTTACAACTTCTCAAAGTACAATAGTCAAAGCCTTCCACTCATGGGGCAAAGTATCACAGAAATTCACAATATAGTCTCAAAGTACAATGGTCAAAGTCTTCCACTCATGGCGCCGAAGTCATAAATTAACTCAGTCAGTCACTTATTTAACAATCAATTATTAAGTAAGATCACAATGTACTCTTAAAGTACAATAGTCAAAGTCTTCCACGCATGGGGCAAACTTGATTAACACAATCAGTCACTTATTCAACAATCAATTACTAAGTGTCATACCAAAACCCTCCAGCCCTTAGTTCACTAGTAACCTACAATTTCATCATTACTCAGTACCCAAGGACAGGTCTTTTCATCTTGACATGGGGCTGGTTCTCAGATTCCCTGGATCCCCTTCCATGGTTCCAGATTCTACCTGGATTCACCAGACTGTCACCTGGGTTCAATGGCTGACAGCTCCCAGTTCCTTGTCCAACTCTCTGGGTAGGTCCTGCTCCACACTAAAGTTCACAGAGTCTGGTCCATGTCAGATCCTTCAAAATTTCTGCTCCAACAAATTAAAGGCTCAACCAAGCCACAGACAAAGTCTCAGCATCCCAGTCATGCTTCCTCAGTCACCCGGGCTCCAAGCTCCTGGGCTGCTGTTCAGAAGAAGCTCCACCATGACAAGTCCTTAAGAAATTCTGGCTCAGGTCTTGATTCTCTCTTCTGTAGCTTTTCTGCCACCAGATGCTAGTCCCAAGAAATTCTGACTGTGCCTCTCTGGGGCTTTTCTTATATACACAGCATTAGCTACTTCCTGTTTCAGCCAACCCCTTCCTGTTATGTCAGCAACAGGAGACAGGATGTTTCCCCAATAGTGGCTTAATCAATTACTAAGTGCTAAGTACCTTCTACCTTTGTCAATACAAAGGGATCTTCAAATTCAGATTACACTACTATTACCTAGGCTTCATTAACTCCTCCTTTAACTTTCTCATATAGTCCATACATGTATACCAGGATCTGTCTCTCTAGTAGGCCACATTGAATCAGTGGGATACATTTTATTGCATCCCTCAGCAGCTTAAGCCAACAGATTGATTGGTCATATTGTTACCTCCTAACATATGATAATCACTAAAAACCTGCTGTACAAAAGGATTATGACTAATACCTGTAAATTTCAAGCAATCCTTGCTGTCTACTAATACTACTTGGGCCCCTTCATCACTGATTCTCACCAAGACACTAACCAACTCTCCTATCCTTTGGGTTAAACTGTTTAATATATCAGTAACCTCCTGCTGAGTGAAATCCTCAATTACCTCCCTGAATTTTGTTTGGCCTCCCTGATTCTTCTACTTTTTTCTCACTATGGGGCGAAAGCCTCCTCATTTAACATTGTTTCATTTTTTCCACCCATGCACTCTCCTGGCAGCCATTGTCATGGCAACTAGGCTCAGTCTGTATTAGGACAGCATGAACATTCCTCTTATTAGTTTTTTTCTTCTTTTTCTGAGCCAAACCCACAACAACAACCTTCTCTTCTACCACCTGAAATGCTCCGGCTTCATCTTCCAAAGGAGAGCCCAAACACTGTTGGCACAGAAAGATTCCCATACTCACTTCCTCTTCATCTGTGCTTTTTCTTTGAGCAGCTTGTTTCTGCTTTTACATATAATATGGTAACCTATTAGTAAAACCTAGTCTCTTCTACATACTCCATCAAGTTCTTTCCCTGGTTTTATTAGTATTCCTTGCAAACATCTTTCTAAATCTCTAGGTTCTCTCTTCTGTAACCTCAATTCCCAGTTTTCACAGAGCCCTGTACTTTTAGCCCATTCCTGTGCTAGGGAAGAATAAGGTAAAACCTCTCATCCTAGGATATCCACTTCTTCTTCTAAAACCTTTCTGCCTATAAGTAGCAGTCTTATATATAAGTTTGCAATTCCCTCTTCATCGCCAAATGTAGCACCAACACAATATTCACAGCACCAATAATGACAATGAATATACTGGCATAGTTCTCAATCTCAAAATATAACAGATTATCCAGAAATAAGATAGAAGCAAAACATTTATTCAGACACCAGAGAGCCAAATCCCAACACTGGGAAACTGAATCCATCATAGCAACAAAGAAGTTAATACACCATAGCACAGCAGGGAGCCACACCATCCTTTAGCCTTCCCACAAACACTCACAAGCCTAGCTGTCTCCTTGGGTCTATTCTCTCCTCTCTCCAGCTATAACTGCTCTGACTCCCAGCTTCTTATGGACTCTGCTTCACTCTTCAGCAAACTCCCCCTACCACTGACTCCACATGATTACATTTGGTCTATTAAGGGGCAGGGAAGATCTTTAAATTCCCTTAGGTCTGTTAAGGGGCAGGGAAGATCTTCATATTACTATTATCATTACAGTCTCTGTCCTTGGTCCCTTACATTTCTGACCACAAAATAAGACAGTGCCTACCAGTGTACAGATTATAGAATTATGAGATTTATAAGTTAGAAAAAAAGATCTTAAGGATCATCAAGATCAACCTCCTCTTTTTGCAGAGAGGTAACCTGAGACATAAAAAATGTAGGTTACTTCCCCCAAGTATACATAGGTAATAAGACAAATGAAAGTTTAACCGAAGTCGTTTCAATTGCTAAACCCCACTGTATGTTTTCCTGCCCCACAATACAAGTCAGTGTTGTGTTTGATTTAACATATGGAGCAGCATAGTTTCAAGTAGCACAATTTTTTTTTATTTTTTTTGCTTTTCTTTGGAGAGCAATTGGGGTTAAGTGACTTGCCCAAGGTCACATGGCTAGTTTTTGTGTTAAGTGTCTGAGGCCAGATTTGAACTCAGGTTCTTCTGACTCCAGGGCTGGTGCTCTATTCACTGTGCCACCTAGCTGCCCCGAGTAGCAGTTATAGAGTGGGCTTAAATTATAGCATGAAAGATTGAAATTACACAGAAAATTAAAACTTCCGGTCAGAACTTTTAGAATACATTACTAAGATAATTGCAAGTAAATAAACAATTATCTGTCCCCACATTCTTCCTAAAGGATAAGAGATAGAGCCAGATGACCTCTCAAGGTCCTGTTCACACTATGAGTCAGAAAAGTAAGGAATAATGCATTCATATAATGTATCAGTAGAAGTAAACTTTATATATTCCATAATGAAGAAAAGAAAGATCATCCATAAAGAGAGAAATGATTTCTTTTGCCAGCACTAAAATAATCTAGTTCAAAAAGTGATAACGTCAACTTAGACATTGTGCTGAGTGAACTTGTTCTCAGGAAGAGAAGACCAGAAATCCTTCATCTCTGAAGATTTACATGGTAAAAATGAGACTTCATTTTACCCAAAAATGGGAAAGGAAGAATGTCAGCTATTTACTTTAAACATGTGTTGATGCCATAATGAATAAGTGATAATAAAACATGTTTCTGTTACAGAAATGTTCTATAATTTTCAATCATAATATAATAAAACTATTTTATACATTACTTTAATACCAGTATTAATTTTACAAAATGAAATTGGTAAAAAATATTTCCAATATATTTATGATCATTAGGGATAGAATTTCCAAGTTAGAAAGGACCTTAAATATCTTCAAATCCTTCCATTCAATTCATCTGATGTTTATCAATCAACAATTCATGTGTATATCACTGTGCTTTGTACTAAAGATGGAAAGATAGAAATGACATTATCTCTATCCTCAAGAGGGTTACATTCTACATAAGTGATTCAACATGTACCCAAATAAGTAAATTTAAAATACATCCAAGGCAATGTCATGATTGCTAATAACTTGGGGAAACCTAAGTCATAATAAGGTAGAAGGACTTCCCCAGGGTAACAGCAAGTTAGTTTGAGGACCTAAAACCAGGTCTCCTGACTATCACTGCCCCATTTTATTTCTACTACAGTGTAGTGTTTTCATGACTTTCTTATTGTTTTCATGCCATTTTTATTGTTCAGGTTAATACTAATTGATTGGAGGCAAAAAAGGATTAGTATATTTCCTCTCCCATCATTTTGAGGGGGAAACAGTCTCCCTAGTCTTTGTATTTTTATCCCCTCTGGTAGCACACTGCCTGGAACTTGGTAAGTACTTAATAAGTATTTGATTGATGATTGCTTCCCATGACCAGTTTTATAAAACATTTAAAGTTTTTAAACTTTCAATTATCTATAATAATGGAGAAAAATTATCATTTTAAATATTCATTTAAACTTGTTCTACCCACCAAATATTACATTATTGTGTTGTCATATATTCACATTAATAATTTGAATTCCCCCACACACACACTGATAATATGATAGAGTTACTAATGAACAGTTAAATATCAGTAACAATGTCAGGAATAAAACAATAAGGTATGTGTAGTTTGTAATATAGAAAAATCATCATTGTAATAGTATTCCGGTTAAGTTTTAAACTGAAAATATTTTAACATTACAAAATGAATTACTATTTTCACTGCTTGATAAATTTATGTCAATTTTCCAGTTCCTAAAGTCAGTTACCTTTCTACAAGCCAAGTTCATTATTGTTCATAGATTCTTCAGGACAGAAAAAGAAAACAGCAGCAGAAACCTTGTCTAGAGTAAGTTTAAGTAAGTTCAGACTTGATTACAAGGGAAAAGTGCCTGGATTCTTTTTTTTCTTTTTTTTTTGGAGGGGCAATTGGGATTAAGTGACTTGTCCAAGGTCACATGGCTAGTTTTTTGTGTTAATTGCCTGAGGCCACATTTGAACTTAGGTCCTCCTGACTCCAGGGCCAGTGCGCTATTCCCTGCACACCTAGCCTCCCAAGTGCCTGGATTCTTTTTTTTTTTTTTAAGCAATTGGGATTAAGTAACTTGCTCAAGGTTACACGGCCAGTTATTTCTGGGTGTGGTACTGAGTATCTGAGCCCGGATTTGATCCAGGTCATCCCGACACTGGAGCCAGTACTCTTACTTGCTGAGCCACCTGGCCGCCCCTAAGCAATTGGGGTTAAGTAACTTGCTCAAGGTTACACGGCCAGGTGTTTCTGGGTGGGTGCTAAGTGTCTGAGCCGGGGATTCGATCTCCAGGTCTTCTCAACACTGCAGCCGGTGCTCTTACTTGCTGTGCTACCTGGCCGCCCCAAGTGCCTGGATTCTTAACAAAAAGCTCAAAATTTCTTCAATGAACTTGAAAGATGGATAGCCGAAGGCAGTAAATGAGCTGTGTTTCTAGTTTCATTCCACAGTAGTTTAGCTAAACCAGGGGAAAGGAAAAGAGAGAATTAAATGTCTCCAGTCTGTCCAGTTAGGTCAGGGTAGCCTACCTGACTGAGTTAACACTATTGTAATAAACTAGGAGACATCTTTGGCAAAAAGTCCTGGAAAAAATAACTCCAAAAAGAGCTTAAGAGTGCCAGATTTAAAGGCAAAGTAATGATTTTGAAAATTCCATTCATCTAATCCAGTACTTGAAATTATCATTAAATCAGCAAACATTTTTCAAAAGCAGTTTTTATGTATTATACACTGTGCCTAAGGGCTGTGTGTATTGTTATATTTTGTTTTTAATAATCCCTTCCCTCAAGGAGCTCACATTCTAATAGGAGAGACAAACATGTAAATGAATAAGTATGTATAACATATATATATATATATATATATATATATATATAGTAATTGGAAGGTAATTTCATGGGGAAAGACTTTGAATTTTTATATTCCCAATGGACTACTATAATCTGTTGAATAAAGATTAAATAAACTAGGTTCCTGTTAAATATATGTTTGATGCATACATTATTTCTATTCAGTGTGATGTAACTATTTTTAATAAAAATATTAGAACTGGAAAGGTACCTAAATATCATCACATACTCATTTTAGAGATGAAAGCCAGAGATGTTAAGCAACTTTAAACATTTAAGTAGTTTCAGAACTATAGCTCAGACGACTTTTTAGTTTCAGAACTATAGCTCAGACCACTTTTTTTTTCACCTCCAAGTCTAGGGCTATTTATACTCGGTTATGTTTATTTTAATCGACGTTATTAAAAAAAATTGGTTTACTGAAAAGTTCATTGTACATTATTTTAATTAGTAAATATAGAAGTCATAATAAAAATAAAACCACTAATTATGTGGAAATGGAAATTAAGGACACCTAATTATAAAAAAATTTCTTAAATTTTTATTTGAAAAAAGAAAAATGTTGAGAAATACTCAACTAAGACATTGTATTGTGTGATGTTATGATTAGATATTTTCTTTAGAGAAATAGTACTAGTCATTCAAACCAATTCATCACAATTTTATTAAACCCAGAAGCTACATAGCTTACTCCCACCTTCAGAATCTCTTCATTATAGAAACTGTTATGACCAGATTAATAAGGAATTGATTTTATGATCCATCCATTGGAACATGGAAAAAATGGCCTTGTGTTTAGAATCCTTTACAATAATGGGATTTACCAATATTTATAGAACAGAATTCTAGATTTGAAATGATTTTTTCCTGGTTAACTCACCCAAATAACTCTCTTACCTGTGGTTTAGTTGCTCCTTCTACAACAGCCCTGAGAAAAAGATCACTCCTCCAAAACGAACACCTCCACTTAATTGAGTAGCAACTATTTGCTAATGAAGAAATCTGTTGCATGCATTCTTTGTTCTCATTTGGGGGACATAATATTGTAATAGGAAAAGCTGGACTGAGTGTCCATATCATTTCATTAAATGCTGTTAACAATTTTAATAGTTCTCACTTTTTTTTCTTTTCTGCTTTAGGATAGTTTTTATAAGAGCCTTTGCTCTTCCCTTGGTCACTAGCTCACTGTATGCTTTGGACCATGTGACTTTACCTTTCTTTGGCCCAGCTTCCCCATGTATACAATCGTTACAGTGATTTATAACCAATTTGGATACCTTTATTTTTTTCACTTTTTTTAAATTGAGGTATGCGAGATGCCCATTTGAAAGGATATTAATATACTTTTTATGCAAATAAGTGGGTTCTTCTCCCTTTCCCTCATATAGCATATGTTAGACTTGCAGTTTAACTTGTAAGTGTAATGCATCTTTGTTTAATAGACATTCAAAGTCTATGAAATGAAATGCTGAAAAACCAATTCAGACAGAACTGACAGGTACAAGAATGGGGCTCAGCTGCTCTAGGCTTCCAGACTTGATGACAGTCTTGCAATAAATAATCAGAAACTGGGTGAAATGATAGCAAATGTCAGTTTAAAGTTTTCACTTGTCAAAACTAAGATTGTCTTATCACCAAACTGTTACCAGACCAAATTATGCTACTTTTATCCTTGAATTTTTGGGGGCTGTGGGGTACAGCAGATAGGTTCTCCCTTTTTATGTTCTCTGTTAAGAGTCCAAAGATGGAAATTTTTAACATGAATCTATGTTAATTACTTCACAGTTAGGTGCTTGAAATGTTTAATAAAAAAAGCTTGGTTTAGCCAAAAAGCAATTGTTGTATTCCCATGTATTTATTATTCTCAGTACCTGTCATTTACTGTGCAGAGTTAAACAATCAGGAGTTATTTCCAAAGAGACAGTTTTGCCTTCAATGTTATGAGTAGGTTACCTCATTTGATCTGAAGGACAAAGATAAAATTCTCAAGAACACTAAAGCTTTATCCAAAGAGGCTTTGTGATGAAAGTGTTATACTTTGCTGGGAAGACAGGTTCATTTTCTCTAATACTAGGTTTTCAGGTATTATTTGCTAAATTGTTTTGGCAAAATGCCTTCTGATTTTAACTATTCTATGACCAAACACTTTTAGTGAGCCAGTTTTGTTGTTGTTGTTGTTGTTGCTATCTTTGTGTTTTAGCAAACAGTATAAAGACTTTTCTAAACATTGAGGGAGAAAATACAACTCTAATAATCCTTCCTAAAGTATCTAGAATCACAAAACAACCTATAAGGAGTTATCATTTTATCAAATACTGAGTGAAATGGTAACAAAGTTTAAAGTTTTCAGTTGTCATATCTAAGATTATTTTGTCACCAGATTGCCAGACCAAATTGGGATACTTTTAATCCCCCAGTTCAGAGGTTAGTATTATGGAGACAGCAAGTCCCCATTTTTATTCTGGCCTGTGTTAAAGAGATCCCCAAAACGAAAATTTCTTTTTGTACTGATAAACACTGGGAAAGTAGGTGAGTAAAAATACCAGAGTTACCAAATGATAAATCAAAATTACTAATATTATAAAATGATTACATAAAGGCATGTGCTGCCTTGCCTATGTCTTGATTAATATTTGCATAAATTTGATCTTTTGCTCTAAACAAGATTGTCTTTTCAATAGCCCTTTTTGATTTGGAATAGATTGCTTTTAGCACCTTGTATGTAATAGGCAATTAATAAATGCTGAATGAATAATTTTTTTCTGAGTTTAATAAGAGTTTCAAAGTCCTTTGATAATCTTATGTAAAATGGGTCTATGACCTTCACTGATTTTCCCCTCTGAAACTTTTCTCTTGTATTTGCCTGGAGTATTTGGTCCAGATCTCTCTTTACACTCTACAACACAAAATTTTGGATGTACTTCTCTGTGTGTCTGGCACAACTCCCAGAACAGGTCATCTTCTTAATAACAGTGACTATCATTTTTTTATCTTTGTATGCATAGTGCTTTCTTTGCAATGAATGATTGCTTAATGTTTGCTGAATTGAATCTAATAAGAGAGGTATCTTAGTTTAGTGGAAAGATAAGACTAGGAAGTCAAACTGACCTGGGTTCAAATCCTGTTTCTGACTCTTTCAGTTGTGTGACTATAGATGAGTCACTGAACTTCTCTAGGCCTTAATTTCCTCCACTGTAAAATAAGGATAACGACACAATAATGATCTCACGGAATTATTGTGAGAATAAAATAAGCTGATACATTTTGCCAATCTTAAAATGCTGTACAAGTCAATCAAGTGTTTTTTTTTTTAATATTCCGATTCATTTCCTCCCCTTCCCCATAGTTTCAATAAGAAGTCATTCATTAAACAGATATCCACAGGATAGCTCAGGGTAGGCACAGAAATAAGTGAAATATGGTTCCTGTTCTGAGAACATAGAATCTAGTAGGATACTTAAAGTGTATACACAGATAAGTAGATTGTAGATATGTATGGTTAGAATAATCTTACTTGATCTCATTAAGTTTAAATAATCATTTAAGTGTTTATTTCCATGACAACAGGAAAAAAAGTAACAAATGCAAGATATTATTTCACTATAAAATTAAGTAAAGGGACTTAAAAAAAACGCTGGGAGAGTAGGTGAGTGAAAATACCAGTTATAGAATGATAAATAAAATTACTAATATTACAAATGATTACATAAAATCTCATGATACCTTGCCTATGTGTTGATTAGTATTTTGCATAAATTTCATCTTTTGCTCTAACCAGGACTGTCTTTTCAATAGACAATCCATACCTGTCACTTAAACTTTGTTCACAATTTCATCTTCTGCAAAATAGTATAATGCATTGTCCCATGTTTTTCTTTATAAATGCTAGGTTTCCAGTGATGGTGTTGTGAAGTTAGATTATTAGCTTAAAAATATCCATCCATGCGTTTTATTAGTGCAAATCTTGTGCCCTGTGATATTTTTACTATTTTCTGAGATAACCTGAAGAAATAAAAATGGCTACAAATTAAAATTGAGGTCACTAAAATGGTATAGTAGATAGAGCACTGGGTCTGGAGCCCTAAGTCCTGAGGTCTAGCCCCACCCTCTTTCTAGGCCCCAGTTACCTCATCTCTAAAATGGTGATAGTAATCCTTGGACAGTTTGCCTCAGGGCAGCAGTGAGGAAAGCATTTTGTTAACTGTAGAACACTTCATATATATAAATATTAACTCATGATATTCTTTGTACTTATATGACAGCCAATTTATGAAGAGTCCACAATACAGCATTATAGTGAGGACTGTGAATTATCAGCGGTCAGGAACCTGTGACCCTCTAGGTCCTCTTTCTGGGCTCTTTGACTGAATCCAAACTTCACAGAACAAACCCCTTATTAAAAGGATTTGTTCTGTAAAACTTGGATTCGGTCAAAAGGCCACACTCAACAACATAGAAGGCTACATATGGCCTCAATGCTGCAGGTTCCCAACCCCTGACAATCAAGCAGAGACTTCTATCTAGGGAGGCTGGCTACCTACTCCAGCAAAACCTCGAAGTTCACAGTAAAATACTGTTCAAGAAATTCAATGACAACCTATAGTATGACTTCTTATACCCCAGAAATGTACAGTGTTAAGGGTTCCCTTGAACTTCTCTTTTTGAGTTGGTATATTTTCCAGAAACACTGGACCAAGAGCAGTCAGGAAGACCTGAATGTGTGAAGGATGAAGCACCCCATACACACAGATATTTAAATGTACCAATAGATTTAAAATCAATAATTACTTACCTTGCAAAGCTGAATATAAATCATATTGGTGGAAGGGGAAGCAAGGGGTACACAGACATTTTAATAGAATTAAAGAATTGAAAGGAAAAGACCATAGATGGTCACAAACATTACAGTCCCTAAGAACCTTAAAAGGTAAATATATTTGAGAAATTAGAAGGGATGTGTTTGTGTATTTGCTTAAGTTCTAGTTAGGAAAGAGGAAACCAGTGTCCTGCAGTCTTAAACTCTGAAACTTTAAATGTTTATTGACGTAAATAGGAAAGACAAAGGTCTTTGGCCATAAGAGGAATTCTTTTTTCCTAAGGCTTTTAAGAGGGGAAAGAAAAGAGAGAATAGAAGGAGTAAAGAGAGGAAGAGCTTGTTCTCATAAGTAGGGTGCATTAAAATCTACAAAAGTCGAGGAAGGGGTGGATAGAGTGAGCATAAGTATTGAACACAAGGAGTGTTGAATTTGGTTTAGAAACATCAAACTGAAGAGGGAAAAAAGTGAGGCTACACAGGAGGTGGTTGAGAGGGAAGATAATACAGGAGAGGAAACAGTCACAAACTAAGCAAAATTCCTGATCCAAAAATGGGGAAAGGAAAAGAACTATAATACTAAGGGGATATCATCAACGACCTCTTAGACAATGGGGGAAGAGTTGAACAAATTGCAGCATATGAATATAATGGAGTATTAAAGCACCATAAAAAATAAAGACAATTTGAGAAAATCCTGGGTAATCTGAACTGATGTAGAGTGAAATGAGGAGGGGCAAGAGAACAATGTATACTACGGATAGCATGGTAAAGAAAGAAAAGAAAAACAACCTTGGAATACTTAAGAATTCTGATCAGTGTAGTGACCAGTCATGTTTCCAGAGTAAAGGGAATAGACACAAGATGCAGAGATATGCATTTTGGACATTATCACTATATAGATTTGTTTTTCTCAAAATATATATACATATTCATAAATTGATGGGAGGGGGGGCAAAAAAGACCATTGTAGCTTTTTATTTTATCACAGAAGGTCAGAAGGAAACACAAGTAGGGAAGTTTTGAAAATAACATGTAGAATTTATTATATTTTTTATGAAAAAGCAAGCAGCACAAAAATTGAGAGTTGCAGTTTTACATAGAATATTAAAGTTTATTCTGCTTTGTATATGCAAATACTCTTTTTGCCGTTAAGTTCTGAATTTCAAAATAATTTTTAAATAGTATAAGCATAGTCTTTGCATTCTGAAATAGTGTGGTTGGTAGGGAAATAAAGTAGGAAAAAAATAGATAAACCCATAGTCAGATCGCCATGTATAAGTCTAGAATATTTGTGTACCCTTAGGAATATGTAAGATCCTACCTCCTGTGGTTCACGGGATACAGGTTGGCCATATCACAAAGTAAATAGTCACATGCCATGGAGAGAATTTTAAGGCTTTAAAATGTATTCATTTATAAAAATTCATATTAAATAAAATCATTTCTCGTTCTTCTAATGTGTTGTGTTTCCCCCCACTCTGTTCCTTTCTCAGAAACTCTAATCTCTTGTTACCTACCCATAATTTTATTTCGCTACCATTCTACTCCCCTTTGTATTTCCCAGACAAGTAGTAAAACATAACAGAGTACAAGATTGCATTTGCTCTAAGAAAATTTTCAAACTAGAATAATATAACTACAAAACACTTCCATGACAAACCTATTTCTAAAAGGATGTGAGGGTTACTATATTAATAGCCCTATGTAGTAGACATCCTGCTTTGCCTACCCCTAATCCTGGTTCTGATATACACATAAATAGTCAAACAAATCTTTCTTTGAATTTCTTAAATAAGATTTATTTGATTAGATTTGGGAGAAAGAAGAAAGTAGAATTTAGTAATACCCAGTTCCTGGTGTTGTAGTGTAAGAAATACTCTCTCATCTTAACTAGGGAGCTCCTTTTTTTTCTTAATAGGCCTCCCTTTTATTCTGAGTTTTCTATTGAGTCAGAGTAAATAATTTGCTATACTTAAACATTCTATAAAATAATTTTTACCTATTTTGAACTTTGTTCTTTTTGTGTGTATGTTTTGTTTTGTTTTTGTTTAATACAGTGGTGCTGATTACTATGATTATGGGCATGGACTTAGTGAAGAGACTTATGATTCATATGGTGAGTAACTGGACAAGATGAACTCCGAGTAGAAAAGGAAAAGACAGTCAAAGAAATCTGTCATCCAAGAGGAAATCTCTAACCTGCATTAAATAAAAAAACAGAGTCTTCTATGAGTTCATTTATGCTTACCTAGATATTTTCACAGAGCCCTTTAATATTAAAAGGTGACAAAATATATGCTAGGTTGTATATGAAATCCTGGCTCATAAAATTCCCCAAACATAGGGATGAAGTTTCTTCATTTATTGCCATAACTTTGCCAAATTTATCAGAGTTCACTGGACAAAAGATATTTAACAGTGTAGTTCCTTTGAAGTGTCTTTGCCCCTGAACAGTAAAAGTGAAATGAGGACATAGTTAATAGTTTTAGTTTCCTTTTTTTTGTTATGGGTTAGAGTGTGTGTGTGTGTGTGTGTGTGTGTTTTCACGTGTGTATACACACATGTGTTTATATATATATATATATTTTAAATTTTATTTTCCATTTTAGATTCTCAAGAAAGTCACACTGGTAGTCATTACATAAAGGTTACAGATACATTTAGAAATAGACTTAGGGGTATTGCCATACTGGTGTAGAAACAGCTCCACAACTCATGGTAAAAGCATAATACTGGTAGAGATTACATCTCTGAACCATTGTAAGTGTAGCAGTGATAGCTTTAATTAAAAGAATCTGTAGTGACAGCAGAATGCCCATTAGAAAAGCACCTTTTCTTGAAAGATGAATGTTAAATCTTTGGCTAAAGATCAGAGGACATGAAATCTTCAATTAGTTGAGAAGCTCAAAAGCCCATGAATTTCTGGTAAGCAGCACAAGTGAATCAGGATTCCAGCTAATGGATGTTATGACATTTTTCTGAACATAACTGGAAAACCATTTTCTGGTGTTCCTTTTGAAGTGCATTTTGTTATATCGCCTGCCTGAAGCAATGATGACCTCAACTAGGATTTTTGTTTGTTGTAACAAACACTTATAAAAATACATTGGTTTGCTGAATGCTGTCTACTTAAATTGATGCAAGTTAGCTTGAGGGGACGTAGCTGATTGCATGTTTGTATCAAAAGAAGAGGTCATTCTAAGCATTTTTCCCTCACAGCTTTTTAAATTGGTCTCTGTGGACAGCATAGCTTTTAAATTGCTGTATGCTGCAGCACAGAAGTTAACTCTTTGATGTGCAGATCTGGAATTCGTTAAGGAAATTGTTGAAAAAGCTGTGGTTCACAAACAACTCCATGGCAAAGCCTTCAATATGACAGTGCTTTTAATACTTTTGTCTACTACATTTGGTAACAGAATGTATAAAATATGCAGCATCTCATTAAAGCTCATAGATTTCCCTCCAACAGAACTTTGTTTTCCACATTCATCTATAAAAGATTCATTAAAAGTGCTACATTATCTCTTCTTCCTACATTACCTGCCCATGTCTTCTGCCATTCCATTTTATTTTCTTTGCCCATTCATTGAAATGGAATTTCATTCTTTTTCTATAATATAACCCATTTATAAAGATAGTGCCAGTGACTGGAGAATTGACAACAGTTTAATTCTTAACATTTAGACTACTCTTAAATGAGTATGTATAAGGAAGGGTATAGTTGTAGAACTAGTTGGAAAGAAGGAATTTTTTTGAGTACTTAGTTTTAGTTAATGCAGCTGTGGCTTATCATAGTGTGATAGAAAAGATCCCTGGACTGCCAGGCAGGAGAGATGGTTATAAGGCCTAGATTTGCCACAACCATATGACATACATAGATATGTAACTCCCTCCCTTTCTGAACCTCACCTTATCTGTCAGATGAGAACATGAACATGATGACCCCATAAAGTCCCTTTCAGCTCTTATTATATGTGATTCTATTTCCATTGACATTTTGTTTTTCCATTGCCATGGAATTTTTCACTCAACCCAAGCAAACATTTATTTAGCACTATGTTGGGTGTTAACAGAGACAGAAAAATTGGATAAGATAAAATTATCGCCCCTCTAGAATTCATTCTGGTTCCGTGTTTCCCCGATAATAAGACCTATCCCAAAAAGAAGCCCTCCCCTTACTGTGTAAGATTCCTCTAAAATAAGCCCTCCCCCGAAAATAAGCCCTATTGAGATTGCTACTATAGTGAAGGTGATCCCCTGCGCTACACGCTACATTACGGTACCCTCTGTATGCACCGTCCTTCCCCCCCTCCCCCAGTGAAACGCACGCCGTGCTCCGAGCTGCATCCAATCAGAGCTGCAGCAGTGAGCACATCATCCTGTTCTTCCCCAGTGATTTGCTTGCTGGCACCATTGAGAGCAGTGCCGCGGAGGAGAGCTGAGGCAGGACAACATAAGCCCTCCCCTGAAAATAAGCCCTCTGGTGTTTTTCTTTCCAAAAAAATTAATAAGACAGTGTCTTATTATCGGGGAAACACGGTACCATGGTACAGGTTATACACAAATGACTGTCATGCATTCTTTCCTTCCTTGATTCATTCAATAAGCACTTACTAAACACCTCCTCTATGTAAGGTACTACATTAGGTATTCTGGATAAAATGACAACAATAATTAAATATTTCCCACTTTCAAAGGAAGTTGCATTCCTCAGGGTGAAAAATATTTGTATACATACATACATGCACATATATATGCACATATAATAACTAACAATTTTATAGTTCTTAAGACTTAAAACAACTTTACAAATGTTAACTCATTTCAGCCCCACAACAATGTTGTTATCCCTACTTTACAGATGAGAAAACTAATGTTAAGAGAGGTTCAGTGCTTTGCCCAGGGGGTCACACAGAGCTAGCAAGCACCTGAGACAAGATTCAAACTCAGATCTTCCTGACTCCTAAGATCCTCACTCTGTCCACATACACATATTCATTGTGAATCACACAAAAACTAAATTAAAAAAAAAAAAAAAACATGACCTGACACAGAAGGGGCTAACAACAAGGGAGAACAGGAGCATCTTCATGTTGGTGGTGGCACTTGAACTAAACCTTGAAAGAAGGTAGGGATGGCTGAGAAGGAAGTGCATCCCAAGGATGGGGAATGGTAATGCCCACTAAATATACAAGACAGGTACAAACCAGATGTTTTATAAGGTTAACCAGGAGAAGAGGTAATTGCTGAAGGAGGGATATTAGACAAAGTTGGAATGGAAGCAGCAGTATTTGAATTGGGCCTCAACAGACAAATTCACTCTTTACACATTCAAAATGACATTTGTCCATTGATTCAATGCTGTTAGACTCTGAAAAATTAAACCATACTAGCATCAGTAACAGCAATCTAATTATGATTAATCTTAACTTTTCTAGGACAAGAAGAGTGGACTAACTCAAGACATAAGGCACCTTCATCAAGGACAACAAAGGGAATCTACAGAGACCAGCCATATGCCAGATACTGATTGTACTGTCTGATGTTGTGAAATATCCAATCTCCACCAGTCCTGTATACTGTTCAAAGTAATTTTTTTCTATGAACAATCCCTTTTTAATAAATCAAAGCGCTTAAAATCTGAATGGATGGACTGAATTTAAACTATTTTGTTGAAACAACAAACTGGGCAGAAAGACATGTAAAACAAGGAACTTTGTTATTGCCAGTCTGTATATGACAAATAGGAGATCAAAAGAAAAAAATAACCTTTGATTAACTAGTGTTAAACAAAAATTAGGTTTACTAAACATGTTAATCCATTCTTTTAACATAAGCCTCACCTTTCCTTTTAAAGGTTGTCCACAGAATTTAGTTCTATCTTTCAACCATATGCTAGTTTTTTCTCTTGCAAAGATGTGTAAAAAGGGAAGCCAATTACAAATGCAAATAATGTGGTATTCTTTTGTAACTCAAGTCTTGAAATGTTCTGTAGTGTTAAGCAAAGTCTCTTCTTGCTTGATACTAAATAAACTTTTGAAAGAAAAGCTGTGTGTGTGAGCTAACAGTTTTTTTCTTATTAAAAAAGCCTTCATAAATAGTAGTAAACAGGGAAAAACATCCTTTAACCATGATTGTCATAAAAGGGTCACACTAAACATTGTGCACCGTTTAAAAATGGTATAAAATTAAATGTACAGTCATATACTCACAGTAGGTTTAAATGCTGTTTAAAGACTCCAAATGGTATTGCTCTGCCTGAGTGCCATATTAAAACCAAATCTTGTTTAAAACTGGTTTTAAAATAACTACTGAATTTTCTGAAAAAGATGTGATTAGTTTTCATCTTGTTGAGCATTTTTTCACTAGTGCAACTTTGGAATTTTTATGAGACTTTTGGTACCTTAATGAACACCTCGCTCCGTGCTGGAAGTAATAAACACAAAGCTATTAAAGACATTCTGACTTGACTAATTGAGGTCGCTTTCGTCAGAGGCTGAGGATGTGTAACCCTTAAAACGGTCTTCATTTTCAAAGGTAAATAAATCAAATCAGATTTTAATCTCACTTAATTTATCTTAATATAACTAATAAAACCAGGAAGAATAGAACTTAGAAACTTTTATGATCAATTTTAGAAAGGCTTGAAGATCACCTAAATTATCATTTTAAAAAGTTTAATTTGTTTTAGTAATCTAAAAAAAGCCTTAGTTGAGTCCATTTAATTGGGGCAAATTATTCCCTATTAAACAAATGTAAAACCTCATAACTAGTAATTTGTAATACATTATTTGTTCATAAATTTTAGTAACTAAGGACAGTACTTAAAAATTATAGCTGTTTGCTTTTTTTCTTTATTCATTGTCTTTTTGTTTTGCTATAGATTTATAACATGAAATGTTTAAATTTTGGTTTCTTTTGTTTCTTTATTCCATTTAAGTAAAAATTTCTTTTCTTTTTGTCAGGAAATGCCAACTATCTTGGGGAGTATAGAAGAAACCCATTGCAAACCTGATGAAAACAATGGTACGTAATCTGTTTGTTCCCAATGTTTTTGACACTTAATAGAAGATGAAAATAATTTCATGCTCATCTAAAGCTGAGTGGAAAATTTCCCATGATGTTTTCTTATTATCAAGGCTGGTGATTATGGTAAATTAGCTCCTAAGGTCAGAAAGAGAACCTGAAATGTAAACAAGTCAAAGTTAGCAAGCATTATTATAATCTACTGATGGAAGGCTCATCTATCCCAATAGATTTTCATATATTTTGATTATGATAAAAGGTACAGTTTAATAGATTTTAATATGGAATATCTAAATATCTCTGAGGGGAAAGATACTATAACATTGATCTAATTTTCTTCCATTTGCATATACTTTTTAGGAACACCAAATAACTACCTTGCCACGCTTGATCAGCAGTCCTAAAAACACTAAAAATAGTTTACAAAATAACATGTATAAAGTACTTTAAGATTTTCAGAGCACTTTATATGTTATTGCATTTGATCTCCAAAAGATTATAATCACATTTTAAAGGCACTATGGTTTTAGAGCACTAAGATACAATTTAAGAGAATTTCATTAAATACAGCTTATCTGTTCATTCAGCAGGAACTTAAAATGTTCTTATGTTGTACACAGTCCATAGAATCATGGTATTTACAACATCATTAGGGAGAAAAAAAATGAACTGGAGTGTGCCCAAAGGAAAATGACAAAGATGATGAGGAGAACTAGAGATAGAAGATATGAGCTAAAGTCACTCAGGACGTTTAGCCTGGAGAAGAAACAATGGTAGCAGTCTTGAGGCATTAGACTGTCATCTCAAGGAGGAGCAACAAAGAAGTAAAAGTAATAAACATTTATATACTGCCTTCTATGTTCCAGGCACTATGTGAAGTGCTTCACGATTATTTTTTTCATTTGATCCTCTCAACAACACTGTATAAGGTAGATGCTATTATTATCCCATTTTACAGTTGAAGAAACTGAGACAGAGGTTAAATTATTTGCCCAGGGTCCAGGTAGTAAGTATCTGATGCCACATTTGAATTCAGATCTTCCGGCCCCACACCCAGGGCTC
This sequence comes from Petaurus breviceps papuanus, assembly GCF_028583685.1. Classification (NCBI taxonomy): domain Eukaryota; kingdom Metazoa; phylum Chordata; class Mammalia; order Diprotodontia; family Petauridae; genus Petaurus; species Petaurus breviceps. The sequence continues at coordinate 13,299,107 of NW_027187460.1, read as the reverse complement.
TATCCACTGGAGTAGACTTGTTTTTACTTGACTCTGACAGGTAAAAGTCACAAGAAAGAAAGTTTCAGCTGCACCCTGACAATCAAAGCTCTCCAAAAGTAGCAAGAGATGTTTTAGGAGGTGATGAATTCATCTTTACTATACATCTTCAGGAAGATACTGGATGACTATTTATCAGGTAATTATAATTCAGATACAAGTCCACTGAGATAACGTCCAAATCTGATATTCTATTGAGAACGTAGATGATCATGGAATTTCAGAACTGGAGCAGACCTTGTTGCTCATCCTTTATTTTCATAGAGGACCAGTAACATTATAGGGCGATGTCTTGAATTACATGTTAATTGGATTTAATTGAGGGAGAGTTGCTCTATCTTCACCTTTACTCTTTTTTCCTGAATCATCAAAGTCATGAGGCATGACAAAAGTCAGGATGACTTGGTGATGGCTCAGGATGGGGTGGGTGACCTTGCCTCTTTGATATCTCATCAAGTTTAAAGCACGTCATAGGGCCTACTTCAGCTGCCTTCATAGCCGTTGGAACAAATTGTTCTTATATGCTCATTCCACCAGGGAAAGTCTTCACATGCTTGGGATAGACATACCTCTAACTTACCAAGGGATATGAGGCCTGATGGTTACCCTCAACCTGGTTTGGTCGTCCTTCCAAAACAATTTACTAGGGTGTGGACATGGAACTATAGTTTCTTGGAGTTGCAGGAGACAGTTGTTTGAAGGTAGACACCAAAGGGGAATGAGGAGCCCTGAAAAGGGCTCAGCAAGCTGTCACACCAGGGTGCTAGTCCTCTTAAACACCTCAGAGACCCCAGATCTTAGATGGCATTTAAATCCTTTCAAAATCTGACTTTAGCCTACTAATCTGGATGGATTTCACATGATTTCCCTTCATTCATTCTTTCCACCAACTGGCCTTCATCCTGTTCTCCAAATTTGGCATTTCATTTCTTGCCTGCCCTTTCCTTAGGTTGTATTACATGTCTCAAGTAAACTCTCTCCTCACTTTTTCCTTTTGGAATCTTTATCTTTTTTCAAGGCTCAACTTAGCCACCACTTTGTAGCCAAGGTTATTAACTAATCTTTTGTGTCATGGATTCCTTTGACAGTCTTATTATAACTGTCTAAGGCCAGATTTGTACTATAGAAGATGAGTCATCCTGACTCCAGGCCCTGCATTCTATCATGCCACATAGCTGTCCCTATTCTCATCCCTGCCCTTTCAAAATGGTTTTCCCCCATCTAGTATTTTGTTTTTTTAATTACTAATAAAAGCAATTTATAACATTTTTTTGAATTTTGAGTTCTCTATTCTCTCCCTTCCTCTCTCCCATCCCCCCTCCTTGAGACAGCAGAAAATTTGCTATGACATGTTGCACTCATGAAAAACATATTTTTCCATATTAGTCATATTGTGAAAGAAAACATGGACAAAAAAAATACAAAAAAGTAAAAAATAGCAGGCTTCAATCTGCACTGAGACTCCATTGGTTCTTTCTCTGGAGGTGTACAGCATTTTTCATCATAAGTCCTTCAGAATGGTCTTGGATATTTGTATTGTTGAGAAAAGCTAAGCTATTCACAGTTGATCTTCATACACTATTCCTATTGCTGTACACAATGTACTCCTGCTTCTGCTAACTTCACTGTTCATGTAAGACTTTCTGGGTTTTTCTGAAAAAATCCTGTTCATTTTTAATGGCACATAGTATGCCATCTCAATTACATACTAAAATTTGTTCCATTGTTCCCCCAATTAATGGTCATCTCCCCAGTTTCCAATTCTTTGCCACCACAAAAAGAATAACCCTAAATATTTTTTACATAGTCCTTTTCTTTAATTTTTTTGGGTTTACAAACCTAGTGGTGCTATTGTTGGATCAGAGGGTATGACTTATTTTATAGCTCTTTGGCATAGCTCCAAATTGCTCTACAGAATGGTTGGATCAGCTTGCAGTTCCTCCAACTTTGCATTAATGTCTCAGTTTCACACATCACCTTCAGGATTTGCCATTTTCTTTTTCTATTAGCCAATTTAAGAGGTGTGAGATGTTACCTCAAAGTTGTTTTAATTCACATTTTTTCTAATCTATAGTGATTCCGAGAATTTTTTCACATGACTTTGATAGCTTTGATTTCTTTGTCTGCAAGCTACTTGTTCATATCTTTTGATGATTTATCAGTAGTGAAGTAATTCATATTTATATAAATTTGAGTTCTCTATGTATTTGAGAAATGAGGCCTTCTTAATCAGAGAAACTTGCTGTAAAATTTTTTCTCCCAATGTTCTGTTTTCCTTCCAATTTTGATCGCATTGGTTTTGTTTGTGTAAAAAGTTATTTTAAGTTAATATAACCAAAATTATCCATTTTACTTCTTGTAATGCTCTCTAGCCTCTTATTTTGTCACAAATTCTTCCGTATCCATGGATCTTACAACTAAACTATTCCATGCTCCCCTAATTTGCTTATGGTATCACCCTTTATCATGTACCCATTTTGACCTTATCTTGGTATATGCTATGAGAGAGATATTAGTGTATATCTAATATCTGCTAAATTGCTTTCCAGTTTTCCTAGAAGTTTTTGTCAAATAGTGAGATCCTCTCCAAAAGCTAGATCATTGTATGTATTCAATACTACATTACTGTGGTCATTACCTACTATTTATTGTATACCCAGGATGTATATCTGGTATGAGGGCTTGCTGAGCCCTTTTAAGGGCTACTCATCCACCTTTGGTGACTTGGTGTCTACCTGGCACTCAGCTCTCACTTGTGGCTCCAAGAAGCTGTAGCATGCAAAGTGACTACACCCCAGCAACCAATTTCTGCAGACAGGCTAAACCAGGTTGAGGGTAATTGATGGGCTTCAAACCCATTGATTAGTTAGGACGATGTCTACTCCAAGAATCTGAAGACTTCTGTGGAAAAATGGACAGATGAGAACAATGTTTTGTTTTTTGTTTTTTTGCCATGAAGAAGACTGAAATAGATGCTGTGGAGCACTTAGAACTTAGGTATGGAAGATGCCAAGATCATCCACTGCATCCTGGACCCTCATCAATCCTGACTCTGGTCTTGCCTCCAGACTTCAGTGACTCTGGGAGAGTGAAACTGACAACTTTGTGCTACACTGTCTCATTTAAATCCAATTCACCTACAAGTTCAGATGTCACCCTGTGATGTCATTGGTCCACTTTGAAAACAAAGGACAAACAACAACATTGTGTACCCAGTCTATTCCACTAATCAACCTCTTAACCAGTTCCAGATTGTTTTAATGAATACTGCTTTATAATACAGTTCAAGATCTAGTACAGCTAAGATACCTTCCTTCACTTTCTTTTAATTAGTTCCCTTAATATTCTTGACCTTTTGTTCTTCCAAATGAATTTTGTTATATTTTCTAGGTCTATAATTTTTGGTAATTTGATTCATATGGCACTGAATAAGTAAATTAAGTACAATTGTCATGTTTATTATATTGGCTTGACATACCCGTATTTTTCCAGTTCTTTAGATATGACAATATATTTGAAAAGTGTTTCGCAATTGTGTTTATATAGCTCTAGATTTATCTTAGCAGGTAGACTCCCAAGTATTTTATATTGTCTACAGTTATTTTAAATTCAATTTCTCTATTTCTTGGTGATGGAATTTCTTGGAAATATATAGAAATGTTGATTTATATGGGTTTACTTTCTGTCCTGAAACTTTGCTGAAGTTGTCAATTATTTCAACTAGTTTATTAGTAGATTTTCTACGACTCTTCCAAGTATACCATCATATCATCTAATAATGGTGATAATAGACATGACAATCATAATAATGGTGATAATATGCATCCTTGCTTAATTCACCCAGATATTGGAAAGGCTTCCAGCTTGTCCCCATCACAGATAATGCTTGTTGATGGTTTTAGATAAATACTTTTCCCATTTTAAGGAAAGTTCCATTTATTCCAGTGCTTTCAAGTGGGGTTTTTTATAGAAATGAATGTTGTGCTTTGTCAGAAGCATTTTTTAAAAAGCATTTTCTTTTTCTTTAAAATATTTTCCCATTTACATATAAAGACAATTTTTAACATTTCATTTTTTTTCATTTTGAATTCCAAATTCTTTCCTTCCTTTTTATTCTTCCCTGCACCCTGAGAGGGTAACAGTTTTATATAGGTTACACATATGCAATCATGCAAAACATTTTCATATTATTCATGTTGTGAAACAAGACATAGATCCCCCCCAAAAAAAGAAAGAAAGAAAGTATAGTATGCTTTGATCAGCATTCAGACTCCATCAGTTCCTTCTTTGAATGTGGATAAAATTTTCATCATGAATCCATTGAGATTGTTTTGGATCATTTTATTACTGAGAGTAGAAAGTCATTCACAGTTGAGCATTATTTACTATTACTGTATACTATGTTCTCTTGGTTCTGTTCACTTCACTTTGTTTTAATCCATGTAAATCTTTCCAGTTTTTTTTCCCTGAAATCATCCGACTCATTTCTTATAGCACAATAGTATTTCATTACAATCATATACTACAGCTTGTTCAGACATTCCCCACTTAATGAGCATCCCCTTATTTTCTAATTCTTTGCCACCACAGAAAGAGCAACTATATTTTTTGTACAAATGGGTCCTTTTCCCTTTTTTTAAACCTCTTTGGGTTACAGACCTGATGATGATATTGATGGATCAAACAGTTTATATAATTTTATAGCCCTTTGGGTATAGTTCCAAATTTCTCTCCAAAATGGTTGGCTCAGTTCACAACTCCACCAACAGTACATTAGTGTCCTAATTTTCCCACCAAAAGCTTTTTCTGCATCTACTGAGATAATCATGATTTTTGTTCGTTTTATTATTGATATTGTCAGATTTGCTGATAGGTTTCTTAACATTGAACCAGCCCTGCATTTCTGCTATACATCCCAACTGGTCATACTGTTTGATCTTTGTGATATATTGCTGTAATCATCTTTCTAATACTTTATTGAAAGTGTATAATAAATAAATAAATAAGTAAAAATAAATACTTTATTCAATACTTTACTGATTGCATCAATATCCATTTGGGAAATTGCCCTATAGTTTCTAGAGTTGTCCTTTTCTGTTTATGCTCTTCCTGTTTTAGGCATATTTTACAACCCCACATTTGTTTAGGGAAAAGAATTTGATAGTATTCCTTCTTTGCCTGTTTTGTTCAAATAGTTTATATAAGATTGGAATGAATTGTTCTTTTAATTGTTTGGTAGAATTCAATTCTGAATCCATTAGATCATAGGGATTTTTTCTTAGTAAACTCATTGATAAGTTCAGTTATCTTTTCCTAAAATAGGGTTATTTAAGTATTCTGTGCCCTCTTCTATTAATCTGGGCAAGTTATATTTTTGTAAATATTCATCCATTTTACTTAGATTTGTTGGCATATACTTGGGCAAAAAAGTTCCTATTAATTGCTTTCATTTCCTCATAATTGGTGGTGAATTCACCCTTTTTAATTTTTTATATTGTTAATTTGTTTGTTTTAATCAAATTAATCAATTTTCATTATTGTTTGTTTATTTTCCATAAAATTAGCTCTTTTTTATTTACTACTTCATTGATTTTCTTTCAGTTTCATTATCCCTCCTTTGATTTTCATTATTTCCAGTTCGGTGTTTAATTGGGGTTTTTTAAGTTGTTCTTTTTCAATTTCCTTTAACTGCATGCCCAATTAATCTTATTTTTTTTTTATTTTATGTCTCCTCTGCTCCCCTTCTTTCCCTTCCCTTCTCCTCTCCTCTTCCCCTCTGCCCTTATCCGAGGGTGTTCTGCCCAAAGGAGGATGGTTTGGGGTTTTTTTTTTTGGCTTTTTTTTTGGAGGGGGAAAGGCAGGGCAATTGGGGTTAAGTGACTCGCCCGAGGTCACACGGCTAGTTTTGTGTTAAGTGTCTAAGGCTAGATTTGAACTCAGATCCTCCTGAATCCAGGGCCAGTGCTCTATTTATTATGCCACCTAGCCATCCCCAAGGAGGATATTTTTAATGACTGAAAGTTACCTAGTTAACTTGGGGTTTACTGGATAGATTTCTTTCTCAGACCAAACCTTAAACCCAATTCACTCTGTATCTCATGGATTGGACAACAATTGGTCCCTGCTCAAACACTACTTAACCATTTGGGCATTCCTGATTCAGAATGGATGTGAATAGTAACTTTCTCTTTTGGCCAGCAACCCTGAGGGTCTTCCCCTCAACTTAATTTCTTTTTATTTTTTTTTCTTTTTTATTAAAGGGGCCATCTTTTGACTCATTTCTTAAAGAGGACTTTTCGCTGAGTGGGCATTGCCTCACTCAAAGTAAGCACCTGGAAAAACCTTAGCGTAAAAGGTCCAAATCTCCTTCTGCATCCTGGGCTGTCTCTAGTTGTCCTCATCGATATCTGGCCCCTGGACCCAGATGACTCTGGAAGAGAAAGTGAGACTGGAACTTTGCACAGCTCTCTCTCACTTAAATCAAAGTCAGTTGCAAGTCATGTCATCATCTCCCTGATGTGATGATCCTCTTTGAGAACAAAGGACAAATCACATAAAGACAACCACAGTTTTATTGATAGAAGCATTTTGAGCTATAAATTTTACACTAAATATTGTTTTAGCAGCATCCTATAAATGTTGTTATGTTGTTTCACTGTTGTCATTCTCTTTAATGAAATTGTTGTTTCTATGATTTTTTTTCATAGACCCATTTGTTCTATAGGACTAGGTTATTTAGTTTCCATTAATTTTTCAGTCTATCTGTGCAGGGCACTTTTTTGAATGTAATTTTTATTGCATCATTGTCTGAAAAGGATACATTTAAAATTTCTGCTTTTCTGCATTTAATTGTGAGGTAATTTTGACTTTTGTGAATATCATTCCATTATAGGCAGCTCACACCCATGCCCTCTGTCTATGTATACTTCTTCTAACTGCCCTAAAAATGATTTAAGTTCTTAGTAGTTACAATATCATCTACTCACATAGGGAAGAAAGAGTTAACCTTATTGAATCCCTTGTGATTATCCTTTCCTGTTTACTTTTTTATGCTTTTCTTAAATATTGCATTTGAAATCATATTTTCTGTTCAGCTCTGGTATTTCCATCAAAAAAGCTTGGAAATTCTCAATTTCATTGAATGTCCATTTTTCCCCTAAAGGATTATACTCAGTTTTGCTCAGATGATTCTGGCTCCTTTGGCCTCTGGAATAGCAAATTTCAAGCCTTCTACTCTTTTAACAGGGAAGCTACTAAATTCTGTGTTATCCTGACTTTGACTACACAATATTTGAATTATTTCTTTCTGATTGCTTACAATATTTTCTCCTTGACCTGGATGTTCTAAAATTTGATTGTAATATTCTTGGGAGTTTTCATTCAGGGGATAATTAGCAGATTCTTTCAATTTTGTTTTATCCTCTAGTTCTAGGATATCAGGACAATTTTCCTTAATAATATCTTGAAATATGTCTAGCCTCTTTTTTGATTATGCCTTCAAGGTAGTCCAATAATCCTTAAAATCTTTCTCCTTCATCTGTTTTCCTAGTCATTTTCTCCTATAAGATATTTCACTTTGTCTTCTTTTTTTTTAGTTCTTTTGATTTTGTTTGATTGTTTCTTGTTGTCTCATGGAGTAATTAACTTCCACTTGACCAATTCTACTTTTTAAGTAATTGGGTTTTTTAGTGAATTTTTATACATCTTTCCATTTTTTGTGTGTGTTTCCTTTGACTCTTTTCATGATTCTCTTGCATCACTCTCATTTCTTTTCATAATTTTTCCACTACTTCTCATTTGATTTTTAAAATATTTTTGAGCTCTTCCAGTAATTCTTTTTAGGCCTAACATCAGTTAACATTTTTATTTGATACTTTTCATATAGCCATTTTGACATTGTTGTGTTTGTGTTTTGATCTTTCTTGTCACCATAGTATCTTTATATGATAAGGTCCTTTTTTTTGTTTCATTGTTTTTACAGCCTACTTCTCAACTTTCAACTTTATATTAAAGTGTTCATGGGGTGGAGGTGACACTGTCCCAAACATCAGGTTTTTTGTGATGCTATTTTCAGAACTAATTCAGGAGATCTGTAAGTTTTCAGTTTTTCTAAAGTGACATGATCTAAGGAGAGGTATGGTCCCTGCTCCCCTGACCTGTGCTCTGCTCTGTGAATGACTACAAGTTCTTTTCCTCCCTGGAACTGTTACCAGAATCCTGCTCTCCTAGGACTATGACATGAGCCATCGACCCAGATACTTGTTTGGGCAATGCAATGCACCCAATGCCAGCAGAGTGTCTCCAGTAATCTCCCTCTAACCACTTGTCCCTTACAGTCAGTGGGCTGAGAGTTCCAGAGGTCATCACTGACAATTCAGTCACCCCAAGACCTATGTTGGCTTTTCAGAGCCCGGCCTGCTGGTTGCTTGCTGGGGCACTGCCAGCACTGAATTTTGCTGTACTCTCACCCCAGTAAGACATACCTTTGCTGTGGACCTGAATTGTCTTGGGCAGAAAAATTGTTTCACCCTGTCATTTTATTGGTTCTGCCACTACAGAATTCATTTTGAGGCATTATTTTAATGTTTCTGGGAGAGGAATTTGGTACCCTGTCATCTTGGCTCTGCCTCCTCATTCACTTATCTTAAATCTCCTCCAGTTTACCTTCTGCTTTCCTACTACATACAAACTTTTCTTTGTCTCCCTCATCCTCAAAAACCCTTTACTGGATCCATGTATCCCATATTGTCCCATATCGCTCCTCCCTTTCATAGTTAAATTCCCAGAGGCCATCTACTATAGGCACCTCCACTTCCTTTCCTCACTCTCTTCTCTCGCCTCTTCAGTCTGACTTCTGATCTCATCATTCAACCAAAACTGCTCTCACCAAAGTTACCTTGGAAATTTGGTTAATGATCTCTTAATTGCCAGTCTAATGTTCTTTTCTCAGTCCTTCTCCTTGCCCTTGCTGCAGCTGTTAGCACTTTTGATCATCCTCTTCCCCTTGATACTCTTTTTTTCTGGCTTTAATGACATGGCTCTCTTCTACTTTTCCTCCTAGTAGTCTGACCACTCCTCATTCTCCTGTGCTGGATCTTCATCCAGTTCATTCCTGCTAAGTGAAGATACATTCCCCAGGCTCTAGCCTGAGCTCCTTTTCCTCTATACTTTTTCCCTTGGTGATCTCACCAGCTCTTATGATTCAGTTGTCATCTCTATGCAGAAAATTCTCAGATTTATTTCTCTAGCCCTAACCTCTCTTCTGACTACAGTCGAACATCTCCCATGTGAGACAATCTCTGCTTTTGTTTGTTTGTTTGTTTTTAACATGGCTGTTTGTATTTTATCTCCTCTGTTAGGCAGTGAAGACTGGGCCAGGTTTTGTTTTGGTTTTGGTATGTTTGGAGCAAAAAAAGGAAACAAAAGAGGGGTTTAAGAAAGATCACAAGCCAGGGGCATAGCACAAGAGCCCTCTCTCTGACAAAAGCCGAATAACTAATAAAACTTTAGATTGCTGCGGTAATAAAGTTTCCTTTCAAAATGTAGAAGAATCACCAAAGGGAAATTCTATTTTTTGTGTTTCTGTTGTCTGGGGTGTTTACAGGTTAAATATTCTGCCCATATCTAGGGTTTTTTTTTTATTTTTGTTTTCACAGAAAATACAAATCCCTCCCTTATTGGATAGCTATGTTTTTCATTACTTAAGCTGAGGTCTGTAGGGTATGTCACTTTGGGTTGCATGTTGAGTTCCTTTGCTTTATAAAATATGTTATTCCACCCCTCATATAGTTTCAAAAGATACAGAATGCCATTTGAATTTCTTTCCCTTTATATTTAAAGCTCTTTTCACTGACAAGATGCAGCATTTGTTGTTCATCATTTGAATTGCTAAATTTCAACACTATGTGAATTGAAATTTGAAGCATATGTCCATCCCTTCCTCCCCCACTTCCCCCAGATACTTCAGTTAGTATTGTTTTCTACATATAGAAGTTCTAGAAGATTGTCTTTCTTGTTAAGAAGTTTGTAGAGACTCAAAGCTGTAGCTTTTTTGCTCTGCTAGTTATTTATGCACCACAGGCTGTGAGTTGTATTATTTGTTCTCTTCTAACTTGTTCTTTTTTATTTTTAAGTTGTGTTTTGAACCATTATGAGATCTTTTAATGTTCTACCTTTTTGGAATCCCTTAGAGTTCTGTATATCATCAGGAAATATTGCAACTTCCTTTGGAATAAATTATTTTTTTAGAGAATCATAATTTTTAAGGTTTTAATACTCATCCTATTTTTAGTGTCCTCTATGTTAATTTACTTGCTTGTGCTCTTTGTTTTAATTGAATTTTCTTCCTCTAGAACTCTTAGGTGTCTTTAAGCTTTTTTCCCTATACTCCCTTGTTATTCACTTTCTAACTCTTCCCTTCTTCCCCCATCCCTGCCTTGGAATGTGCCAATAAAGCTGCCTTAGCCTGCTCCCACATTTGAGAATTTACATTTCACTCACAAGTCTCTGCCCTAAGTCTTTTTGTAAGACAAAGGTGGCCCTGTCTATCTTTCAGTTCCCTTTCCATCAGATATGGTGCAGTCACTTAAACTGGCTCCTTGAATCATGTTCTTTTCTTCTCTCAATGTGGTAAATAAGCTTCTGCAACTTTTTTCCAGAGATGGAGGCATGAGTATTCTGGGCAAAGGCTCTATACCTTCATGATTACCTAACCTAGGGCCTACTCGGGGTAGAAGGAAATGTGAGTTCTTCCCATCTTATATCACCATACCTGCTGTTCCTGGGCAAAATCAATGATGGTTTGCTTATTGCAGTGAAGAAAGGCAAAGATTGGGTAAACCAATAAAATCTACCATTTGAGGGGAATCCCTGGAAGAGACACAAGTCTTTGGCTTGGTGTGTGTCTTCTACAAGAGAATGGAGGGTGGGGGAAGGGTGCTAAGTAAGTAGCTTAAGAATTAGAATTCTCCAGTATTAAATTCATAAGTTGTATTTAGCTTCTAATCTTGTGGAGCTTTCTTGTCATATGGAATGAGCCATAACTGCTAGTTCTGGTGCTCTTTTGGTGTGTGTGTGTGGGAGGGGATGTTTTGGGGGGGGAGTGGAAGTGGTTTTTGAGAGTTAATGGGGACTGGAGAAAAAGTCTAGTCTGCCATCATTTTAGATAGACATTTATTCTTTCCTTGATTTGATTCTCATTTTAACAAGCCTTTATCAAGCTCTTACTTTATTCCAGATACTCTGCTTAGTCCTGAGGTAAGGAGGAAGAGTATTAAGAAAAATACCATGAACTAACATTCTATGAGGGAAGTCAGACCAGGAGAGATAGGGAATTCTTGAGAATGAAATTCTGAAGACAAAAAGGTAAAGACTGAAGGAGAAAAAATAAGTGGTCTAAAGAAATCAGCATGAATGAACAAGGAATTAACCAACCAACTTTATTTTTTTTTAATAATTTGGGCATGAGCTGAATCAAGGGGAAGGAGTAAATATGTGTGTATTAAATCTCAGAATGAACTAAGGTTGATGAAGAAATCTAAGCATAAATAAAAGGATTTATTGTTTATTTGTTTTGGAGGAGAGGAGAGGTATCTTTAAGGAAGGATACAGGTGCCTAGGATGAATACAAAGATAATAACTGACAACAGCAAAGGTAGATGCCTAATTCTTATGTTGGTTCTTTTTTGTTTGCCGAATAGAATGACCTTTGCCAGGGGTGGGGAACCTATGGTCTTGAGGCCACATGTGGCACTTTAGGTCCTCAAGTGTGGACCTTTGAGTAAATCCAAACTTCACAGCTCAAATCCCCTTAATAAAAGGATTTGTTTCTGAAACTTGGGCTCAGTCAAAAAGCTGTACCCAAGGACCTAGAAGGCCAGACATGGGTCTTATGGTCACAGGTTCCCCATCCCTGAAAATGACAACAAAATAGCTGACTAAAAATTGTTATCCAAGATAATAAATAAGATAAAAGAACACCTACTTGCCCTTTATCAGTTCAAGTCACCTAATCCAAATGAACTATATACTCAAGTACTGAAAGAACTAGTGGATGAGATTATTGAGTATCTGAAAGATCCTAGTAAAGCTGAGGTACCATAACACTTATGACAGATATCACCCTGAGCTTCCAAAAAGGGAACAAATATAAAAAGAAATATTGCAAAGACTTATCATGCCAGACCAACCTTATTTCAGGGTAATTCTGTAAATACAAATTAATCTGATTTCAGCAAAGTATTTGGTAAAGTATCCAGTTAACTATTTTGTGAAAAAAGTTGGAGAAATATTGACTAGAAAGTAGGGACAAAGACATGGCTTCAGAGTTTCTTAAATGGCTGAACTCAAAGACTGTATGATGATGGTTGATTCTAACTTTACAGAGATCTCAAGGAGAGGGCCCAAGGGATAGATGCCTGGCTCTGTATTATTTATTTAACATTTTTGTAACTCAACAGGCATTTACCAAGTGCCCATTTTGTGCCATTCACTATACTAGGCACTGGAAACAGACAAATGAAATAGCCCTTCAAGCAGCATACATCCTAGCAGAAACAAATGTGCACATAAAAGTAAATAGACTTTGATTTTGGAGAATAGGTAGGTATTAATAGCTTTGTGGATCAGGAAAGACCTCCTCTTAGTAGGTAATTCTTGAGCTGAAAGAAAGAGGGATTCTAATAAAATGTATTAGTGGGGGAGAAACAAGCAATCAGGTGAGGAGCTGGGAATACATCCTATTCAAAAGCCCAGAAACAAGAGATGCAATATCTTTTATGAAAATCCAGTTTGGATGAACTATAGTAAGAGAAGAGGAATCATGTCCAGGTAGGCTGGAGCCAGGTTGTGAAGGAATCCTAGCATCAAAACAGAGCCACTGAGCTTTTTGAGCAGGAGACTGGTGTGGTCAGACTTGTGTTCTGAAAATATCACCTATATCAACTTGGCAGCTGTGAAGGAAGAGACTCAGGCCCCCATCAGAAACCTATTAAAGTAATCCAGGCAACTTGTATTAATGCAACATCCATGTGAATGGAGCTAGAGGGATGGATGTGAGATCTTGTGGAGGTAGAATTGGCAAAGCTTGCTCACTGATTATGGGAATGAGAGAAACAGGAAAGGATGAATCTGAAGCTATAAACCACGATGACTGAAAGAACAGTTGTTCCCTCACCAGTAATGGTGAAGGAAGGAGCAAGGATATGTTTGAGGAAAAAGGATGAATCCTGTTTTGAATCAGTTGAGTTTGAGATATCTAACTGACATCCAATTAGAAATGTCAATGTGGAGTTGGTGCTCTGGAGAAAGACCACAGATGAATATGTAGATCTGGGAATTCTATTCATAAAGGATAATTGAACCCAAGAGACCTGATGAAATCAGTTACTTCGACCAAGGCATAGATGGGAAGCATATCATATTTTCAGTTGACACAAAGCGTAAAGTAGTAACTAGTTAAATACTTTCTACACATAAACCCTAGATGACCAAGTTGAGATCTGAAGAGATCTTAACAAGATTGAGCATTGGACTGAATCTGAGACAATGATATTTAGGAAGAGTTAAGGACTTACACTTAGATTTGAAAGAGACACTTTTACAAATATGATGTAAGGAAGATATGGCTAGTTATTGGTGTCCAGAAAAGATCTGTGGCTTCCCGTATCTTGAAAATTCCATATGAGTCAGAGCAACCAAAAAAGAGAATTAATGTTGACTCAGGATGTATTTTAAAAGACATGGCTTCCAGAAGTAAGGAGGCAATAATTCCTCCATACTCTTGCCTATGTTAGCTCACACTTGGAGTATTATGTTCAATTCTGGATTCCTGCTGTTGAAGTTAAAGAGCTTTCAATAGAGGGCAGTCACAATGGGGAAGGTCCTTGGATCCACATCTCATAAGGGATTATATTAAATAACTAATTTTCAGGGGACATGGTAGTTGTGCTTAGGTGTGTGAAGGATTATCATGTGGAGAGATTGTTTGACCCCAAAGGACAAAAAGTAAGGGAAGAAGTTTCAGAGTCATGTTGAGGCTTGATGTAAGAAAAATTTTCCTAACACTGGAGTTAGAAGTATGATGGTCTTTCTTGAATAGGACATAAATTCTACTTCAGACTTCTTTAAGAAGATGATAGATAGCCACCAAATTCCCTTCCCACCAATTCCATGATTCTGTGATTGCATAATCTGAGACTTGTAGTTCAGGGCAATATTAGAAATGGTTATATAGAGCTTGTGGGACCTGATAAGATCACCAAAAAAGAGAGTAGAGAGAGAAAGAAAAGAAAATGCCTACAATAGAGCTTTGAAGGATGCTCATACTTAGTGGGAGGAAACAGGATGACAGTTCAGTAAGGGAGACTAGAAAATGAATGATCAGACATGTGGATGAGTACGAAGAGAACTAGATACAAGTCAAATGAAGAATGAGTGAGTATCCAAGAGCAGTAAGTATTCAGTAATATCCAAAACTGAACAGAGATAAAATAGAATGAAGACAAAGTTTAAAATGGCCATTGTATTTAGCAGTTGAGATTGTAAGCTTGGATAGAAGAAAATTATTTGAGGGTGTAAGAAACAAGTATCTTACCAAGAACTCCACAAAGCTGTTAGTGTTAACCAGGAAGGGCTTTTATTAATGTTCTTGCAAGAGTGGGTATCTAACAGGTAGACACACCCATTGAGACAAATACACATTTTTTTTATTCTCTCTTCCCAATTTGTATGTTTCCCCTTTGGCTGGGTACTGAAGGATTTACAGCCTATGTAGAGCACCTAAACTCCCCACATGAGTCCCCACCCCTGTTTACATCTCCCATTCCCCACTTTTTGAGCCCCCTTCCCTTTATTTTCTTTATAATTCCCAGCTACCATGTAAGCATCTACATACTGTTTAGCAACTTGACTCTTACACAGAAGCAACAAGCTCCTATAGTGATTTCCCACCAGGGGTGGGATCAGTAGCCAGAATCCAAAGGATTAAGAAGAAAGTGGGAGATAAGAAAATGGGTTCAACAGATTTATATGACACTTTACAAGATTTTGTCTATGAAAACAAAGAGAGCTATAGAGCAATAGTTTGGAGGTAGAAGAGGGTCAAATGGAAGGTTTTTTGTGTTTCTAGGTAACAGAAAGAAGCCCTTGGATAAAGAGATTGAAGGAGAGAGAGAGAGATTGTAAAGTAGAGAAGATGAGATGAAGACAAGAGCAGAACTGAAAGTGCTGATCTTAAAAAGGAAAAGGACCACATCATTAAAAGCTAGTCCAAAAGAAGGAATAAATAGGAAATGATGTCAAGGACTTTTCAGATTTATGATAGGAGTTTGTGATAGGGTGGCCTCACAGAGTAGAAGACTTGGTGTTCTGAGAGGATGACAAGAGGAAATTTTAGAGGAGAGCAGGTTTGGAATAGCTGTTGTACCAAGTATGATACTCAGAGAAAACTAATAAGATTACCATATAGTAATGAGTCCAGATAACATAAATCTAGTGGACCCAGTTGGCAAGCTTGTATAATTCAGCCAGCATATCACCAGTTAACAGAGAAGGCAGAAGAGATTGGAGAGACATGAAATCAAGGTAAGAATAAAGAGTAAGTTTAGGAGTAGCTGTGATCAAAAGAAGGGTGTTTTTGTTTTTTTTTGGACAATAGGGTCAAAACATTTATGGACCTTGGCTAGATTCAGGATATGACCTTCCCTGTTATGGATGGGGTGAATGGCATAAAGGTAGAAGTCATGGGAATTTAGTAAATTGATGAACTGTTGGTTGAGGTATACATCACTGTGTATGTTGGAAGTACCCAAGTTTAAATCAGGCAGAGGTTCACATTACTAACCTGGATTCATGGATACCTACCTACCCCTCACCTTCCAGCCCCCAGCCCACCCATACAGATATCCATGGATAGTAGACTTCAGGGCAACTGTGAATTTGTAGAAGGGAAAAAAATTACCTCTTTATTTCCACCAACCTTCTAACTTGTTTTGTAATACTGTATATTTTATGCATTTAAAAATACCACTCACAGAAGGGTCTGTGGGCCATCAGACTACCAAAAAAGGACTCCATGACCAAAAAGTTAAAGAACTCCCAATATAAGCAATGGACTTTGAATGAAGAGGAAAACCATGAGGCAAGTACTGAAATCCTTAAGAAAAGAGGGAGAAAAACAGAAGCTAGCAAGTGGCTGACTAGAATTTTAACTAGGTGATAGATTAATGGAATGAACCTCACAGGTTAAAATGTGATTGAGTGATGATAACAAAGAGACAAGCTGAAAATTACACCTTAGCTTTTTTACCAGATTACAGAAAACTCAACTTTTTGTCCCCTTTTTTAATCTCTTATTTTTATTATTGCTTCCTTTTAAAATATTGTTATTTCTCATGAGTTCCCCACCAATGTCTCTATATCCTCTTCAAGATAGAGGGACCCAAACCAGACTAAGTTCTCAAGGAAGTGTATGTGTACTATATTTACTACTATTTTCTTTATTAGTAAAGGACTTCTGAAAAAAATTAATTCACCCTTAAAAAGAAAAAGTGTTTTTCAACCCCATAACCAAAATTCATCTCATATTTCCATTTTTGTTTAATTGTATATGAAATGATAAATGTCTAATAAATTTCTTAAGTTTTACACACTTGTATTTTTTTCAGTGTTTTATATATAAAAAAATAGACAAAAAATTAGTAGTAGCTAAGGACCTTATTCTGTTACTCCAGCCTGACTTTAAAGACCTTTACATCTACTAAATGTACATGCAGAACATGATCCTTGATTTAAGAAGCTAATAATCTAATAAAGGAGCTAAGATATACACATATGTGTGTATACCCACCTATGATGTGTACATATGCGTATACACACAAATCAGGATATGCTCATGTACCAAAGGGAAGAAGGCATTATTTTTTTTTTTACAAAAGTAACTGCATTTAAAAATTATTCTCTATTTCAGTATGAAAGAAGTTTATATTTTGCATTCTTTTACTCCAGATTTTGAACAAGGCCCACCAAAAGACAGATTTCTCCCTGTCTTGAGCCCTCGAGGCCAAAAATAGACCAATATGTTAGAAATTTTCTGCCTCAGCACAACAAACTCCCAAAGCCAATGATTGATCTGTTGTGAACTGATACATTTTCTGTATACTATAAGTATCTTTGGAAGTGGCTCATCTTCAGAAGCCTCCTGCCCGGGTGTGAACTACATACTTGAGGAATCAAAAAAAAAAGAAAAACATGACAGATGTGATTACTAAACCATTGTCAATTATACCTGGATATCATGCAAAATAAGAGGCACTGCAAGATAGGAGAAGGTCAAATATTACAGCAGTTATCAAAAAAGGGAAGAAAATAACATCTATAAACTACATAGACCTATAAACTTGAATCCATTTATGGGGGAAAAAATTTTAAGCAGATCATTTAAAGACATTACTGAATGTTTAGTAAATGGAGTATTAATTACAAAGAACCCACATAATTTAAAGAAGAGATCATGCCTAACTAACCTATTTCCTTTTATAACAAGGTTACTAAACTATTAAATAAAGGGAATGCTATGGCTGTTTTACTTCGATCTTATCAAAGAATTTCATGAAATGATTCATGCTGTTCTTTTGGAAAAAAATGAAAAGATGTGTACTAATACAATTAGATGGGTTCTGAACTTCTTGAATAGCTGGATTTCAATGGTCATTTAGTGGTTCAATGTTAATATTACCATCAAATTTTAGTGAAGTGTTCCTGGGAATTGTGCTTGACCTTGTACTCATCATTTAAGATTTTTATCAGTTGCTTGAATGAAGGTACTCATGGCATGTTCATCAAATTTGCATTTGTCGCCAAAGTAGTAAGTATAATTAATAAACTAGATGGCAGAATCAGAATCCAGAATTTTCTAGATACACAAGAATATTGGTTTGAACTTAAGATGAAATTCAGTACGAATAAAAGACTTCCACTTGGGTTCTAAAAATAAGGTTCACAAGCATAATATATGGGATCTAAGCCTACAAACCTAAAATTAATCAACCACATGATGTGGCAGTTAAGAAAACTAATGTGATCTTGGAATATATTAAGAACCATAGTTTCCAGGAATAAGAAGACAATAAATCCCTCTGTCCTCTACCCTACTCAGACCACATATAGACTATTGTGTTCAATTGTAGACACCATAGTTTAAGAAGTTTAGGATGAAGATGTCTAAAAGAGAGAAACAACAATGTTGAAGAGCCTTGGGTCTGTGTCCCATCAGCTTAAGTTAAAGGAAATTATGTTTAACCCAGGAAAGAGAATACTTGGAGAACATGATCATTTTGCATATATTTTTGAAGGATTTCCATATGAAAGAGGAATTACACTTATATTTGTCCCCAAAAGGCAGAATTGGGAGCAATGGGTGGAGGTATCAAAGAAAAATTATATTCTATGACAGAAAGAAAAAACAAAAAAACTTCCTAATAATTAGATCTGTCCAAAAATAGAATGGGCTGCCCTAAGAGTTTGTAGATTCCATGTTACTAGAGGTCTTCATGCAAAAGGCCACTAGGTGACCATTTATTAAATACATCATAGTGATGATTGCTTTTGTTAATGGGTTGACTGTCAAACCTGCTGAGGTCTCTTTTAACTCTCAGATTTTTTGTGATATCAATACTCCATTAATTCTGATCACAGCCCATCCTTTCCTGGTTATCTTATATAACTCTTTAATGATGATGATGTTAGTTTATATATATATGTATGTGTGTACATATATAAACTATTACGTATTAAATATGTAAACTGTATAGTTCATATATATGTGAATTATATATGTGTGTATATATAATCACTGTAAAATTTGCAAGCATTTTACATATCTCACTTGATCCTCACAATAACCCTATGAGGTAAATGCTCTTATCTCTGTCCTCTCAGAGGTTTGTAGTAGGACTACTCACATACTGAGGACCTTACTTAATTTCCTCAACATCATAGGGATAACAATGAAGCAATCATGCTGTCCATTGGTTATTCCATGGCTACTACATGAACAACCCACCTGTTTTTTCACTTACATATATATTTCATGACATTCTTTACATTCCTTTCCACTATAAGTTTTAGATTTTTACTTATTTGAGTCTACTCACACTCATAGTATGCTTCTACATTTTCCTTGGAGTAATCTATAACTTAAAATTCCTTGGAAATAGAAGTGCTATATGATTCATAGCCATACAATATCACCAGAAGAATATGTTATTAAACAGATGGGCCTTTGTTTCATGGAGAAACATGGGGTTATTAAAAGAACTTTTGCAACTTCTCAAAGTTTTTCAGCCTTCTGTTTTCCTCCTGTCCAATTTAAAGCAGAACTCGTCCATTTGCATGTGAGGATAGTTAGTCCAAACTGTTTTGTGTGATTATATATATATATATATATACATATACATATGTATGTGTGTATATATATACATATATATACATATATATATGTATATATATATAAAATTTAGAAGTCTTGGCAATTCTCCAGAGCTTGATGGCAAGTAGCATAATGTCCTACACAAACAGGACCTCACCTTTCCTCTTAAACTTGAATTCTTCACTGGATCTACTTGAAAATTGGAAAATAACTTTGTCCAGCATATTTCTTTCTGTTTTGTGCTTAATTTCATAGTAATAATTAGAAGGTCATCAAATGGAGTTCTCTCTGTTATGTCTTTTGAGGAATCCTTTATAATTTTGGCATATTGCATGAAAGACACTTTGCAGAAGATCATTTAAGGTGATGTTTTGATCTAACAAATGTTTTATATATAGTCAACAAAGGATAAGCATTTTTGGTAGTTATATTTTCCCCCCACCTTTTATGCAATTGGGGCAGAATAAAGACATGATCAACTGAAATATTGCTTGTGAAAGCCTGACTGTTAACTTCTCTTGGAGCATATATAGAATATTCTCATAAAAATGAGATGGGAAAGTAGGCTTATGGATAAGTACTTATTGAAGTTTATTTGTATGTTTTGTTTTGGTTTTGTTTGGTTTTTTTTTGGAATAAGGTCTGAGACTTTTTAAAAATACTTTTTAAACCCTCCTTTCAGACACCTTGAGAATCTCTCAATGCCCTCAAAATTGTATTGCCTCCTATACCTACTTCCTCTGTGTAGACCCAGTATAGTTACCCCATTTTCCTCTTTTCTTCAGCATCATTTCTCCTTCTTCTCTAAGCATATCCAGAGATATGCCTTATGTTAAATAAAAGTCTGTAATATTAAGTTCCAAATGTTGTGGCTCCACTGGCCTTTGTGGGGAAAAGGAATTGTTGTAAAAATCCTTTTGCAGATTACTTCCATTTTTTTTATCATCGTATGATATTCCTTTGAGTTATATACTTCAGTGGTCTCAGGATGACTGTTTAGTTGGACAACTCACTGAGCAGTTTCTTCTTTCACTGCTTCTCATTTTGTGAGGTAATACTGCTCATAATTTTTCATCATCTATTAAAATTTACAAAAGAATTTATTTTAAAATTCATTTTGTTTTCAGTGCCATCTCCTTGCTTGGCAACTAGTATCAAGTATTTGCTAATTAAGGAAAAATTTTAGAGTCTTTTACTCTTATTATAACAATGGATTTATTTAGTTTCAACTTCTGTATGAAATTGACGTCATTAGTATTGATGTCCTTCAAGTACATTCTCTTCACATTTTTTCTGAATTTTTAAATACTTAGAGTTGAATGTGTTTTAATTTTGTGGAATAACTTTTTCTTCATGTTTCATATTTCCATCTTTACTCTGTCAGCCCTAATGATCTAAAAGTATACTGAGAGCTGATTCAGGAATAATTCTCCGGGCGGCTAGTTGGCACAGTGAATAAAGGGCCAGCCCCGGAGTCAGGAGGACCCAAGTTCAGTTCTGGCCTCAGACACTTAACACACACACACACACACACACACACACACACACACACACACACACAAACTAGCCGTGTAGCCTTGGGCGAGTTACTTAACCCCAATTGCCCTCCAAAAAAGCAAAAAAAAAAAAAAACAATTCCCACATCAGTTGTTTCCTATCTATTATAATTTAAAGAGCTGCATTTTTTTTTTGTCAATAGTGACTATTTATTAAAAAAAACTGCAATGTTCAAGGCACTTTCCAAAGTTCTGGGGATACAAAGAAAAACAAAAACACTCCCTCACCTCACAAAGCTTATGACTGAGGCACAGACTTGGAGACATCCTCAGAGGGAACCACGGGCATTAAGGAAGGACCCAGAAAAGCCTCTCATGCAAGATGGGACTGTATTGAAACTGCAAGCAAGCCAGAGAAGCCAAGCAGCTGAGATGAAGTATTCACTTCTTAATATGAACAGAGCTGTTAAATTATTTTTTCAAAAGTACACTTGGTGTGTTGGCTTTAGGCTTCTGGACAGTTTACAGATCTTAAGTACTTTTCATTCCTTACTTCTGAACCATATTTTTCAACATACTTTCCCTGTCCACATATATTCACCTTTTCATTGAAGTCACTGAGTATCAGAGTTCATATATATATATATATATTTATTTATTTCCTTCTGCAACAGATTGAACAAGTTTGATTATTTTTGTTTTGTTCTTTTTGCAAAGACTGTCGGAACTAAAAGATGA
This sequence comes from Petaurus breviceps papuanus, assembly GCF_028583685.1. Lineage (NCBI taxonomy): Eukaryota > Metazoa > Chordata > Mammalia > Diprotodontia > Petauridae > Petaurus > Petaurus breviceps. The sequence continues at coordinate 13,277,408 of NW_027187460.1, read as the reverse complement.
TCAAATGTTTCATGAAATGGTGTTCATTCTAGCCTTGTGTGCATGGTAAAACCAAGTCCAACAATCTCCTTCATTTTCTTTTCCGAAGAGGAAAATTCCATTTATCTTCAACTTCCTTCTTCTAGTTTCACTGATAGTAAAATGTCAAGATTGATGAAAATCCATTCCTCCAGTAGTATGTATACTTGTTGACCATTAGACCAGGATCTCACGTTTAAGAGTACAAATAGCTAAGTTATTCTTTATATATGATTCTAAAGTCCTTGTGATTTATAGAACCTTGTGCCTCTTTTAAAACTGGAACCCAAAGAGGCCCACATAGCACTGAGGGCAACTATGAATTTTTCTTTTTTTGGGGGGTTACTATGGCCAAAGAATTTATCCTTAAATGGTGAGTTTATTGAGCCTCTCTGTACTTAACTGGATTTATCCTTGAAAAGGTAACACAGAATGTTCCAGGGATCATACATTTGAAGTATGGTTTGAAGTTCTTGAAGCCCTCCAGAGCTTATGCTAAGACTTTGAGATGCAAGGGTCATAACCATGACATGAGCCATAAGAGTAGGACTTCTTTGAGGACCTCCAATACATGTGAAATAAAAATAGAGTTAAAGCACAATTCAAGACATTTCAGAGTGGGAACATGATTTATATTATTCAAAAAATAGAAGCCTCAACTTACTAGTTTCCCTTTAACCTTGTCTCCACTCCCCTTCCCCCATAATAATTGCTGTTGAAAATTGAACACCAAACTTATTTAGCAAATTTCATTGTCCCATGTAATCACAACAGAATTTTTTTCCCTTAACAATGTATTTAACACCAATACAAAGCATAGGAAGTATTTTCCTCATTTATTGAAAGAGGCTGTAAGTTTTTAAAATTGAGTTTCTAAAATATATCAGTTGGAAATAAAAGTGAACTGTGTCCTGGGAAAAATGTTTATACAAATTATACAACTTTTAACTATTTGGTCTTATTCAATGATTGGTGGCACTGTTCTTCAGATTTTTAAGTGAGGCTTGCAAAGGTTAGTTTTTGGTTTGCTTTTTCTTTTAATGGAACATCAGGTATAAAGTTGAGAGCGACAAAGACAAGGTAAAATTAGAGCATCTGTGCCCATACAAGGTGAAATCTAAGCAAGTTAAATATGTCCCTAACTTGCTTCAAACCTTTCTAATTTGCACAACTTGAAAATGAAACTTGATCTTCTATAGGTAGCTTAAGTGTAATTAAGTATTAGTATAATATTACTGTATTAATTTGCATTTAGTGTATTATTGGGTTAATTTGCATTATGTATTAAGGAATAAATAGAAATATTTAGAAATCATGTCTCTTAAAAGTCATTATTTTCTAGATATGAAAAATGTATATGTTCCCTAATGGTAAGATGCTTTGTAGTGTGTGTGTCAATGTATTTGACTTCTCGATGAAAACTAAGTGAGTACTTATACTGGTGCAAAGGAAAAGATATGGAAAGAAGGTCCTTGATTGGCCTCACAGAAGGAAAGATTCACAACTAGTATCTGTATTCATGAACCCTGAAACTGGTTGCAGTCCCTCAAAGATTAAATAAAACCTCAACTTTGCTTTTTTCAGTCAGACTTAATTGTTGAAGAAAGTAGCCCCTTCATTCAGCAAACACTAAGCACTTGCTGGGTCTATTCAGTCACGAAGTATAAACAAAGCTTAATTAATAGCTACCATTTACGTAGCATTTTAAGGTTTGCAAAATGCCTTACAAATTTCATTTTACTTGATCCTCACATAACCTCAGGAGAGAGGTACTGTTATTATTCCTATTTTACAGGTGAGGAAACTGGCAGACATCTTATGTTTCTTGACAGAGTCATGCAACTTCTAAGTTTTTGAGGTCATATTTGAACTCAGGACTTCCTGAAAGTAGGTGCAGTATTCAACCACTATCCCATCTAGCTGTTTCTAAATCTGTCCTCTAAACTTCTCTATTTCTGTTTTAGGATGCTACCAATTCTAAGTCAGTCAGGTTTATAACCTCAGAGTTCCCTTTTACTCTTCCCTTTCCTTCACCTTCTCTCCTCCCATAACAAATCAGCTGGCAAATCCTGTCCATTCTGCTACTCCAATATCTCTTCCAGCTTCCCCTTCTCTCTGCTTGAAGGTCTCTAATTCAGGCCCTTATCCACAAATTGGTCTTCCTGTCTCTGATCTGCCTCTCCAAGCCATTCTCCACAAAACTTCCAAAAATCACCTTCCTAACACTGGAGTCTCTGCTCAAAAACCTCCACTGGTTCCCTACTGTATAAAATATATAAAGTAAAAATACCATTTTTTTTAGCTGGAAGATTTAGATGAACAGAAACAGGAGATTGACTATTGAATACAGGAAATGTATAGTAGTCCATTTGGGGTGGAATGGTGTATTCCATTCCAAATACTAGGTCAACAAGCATTTATCAAGTGCCGAAAGCTATGTGAGAGACGTTGTAGTGAGTCGTGGAATGTGAACGTGAATTATGTGAAATGAGGCTAGAAAGTTAAGTGGGGAATTGATTCTAGAGAACCTTCAACGTTGAAATGGACTACTATACATTTCCTGTATTCAATAGTCAATCTCCTGTTTCTGTTCATCTGCATGAACTACTCACTTCCCTCTCACTACCACCTGTTAGAAGATTAATTTTCCTTCAAAGTCAGTTCAGATGCTACCTCACCCATGATGCCTTCCCTCATATTCCTAGTTGCTAATGCCCCCTCTTCAATTTATGTTTATATAAATATTGTATAGTAGAATGTACACTTCTTGAGCTTAAGAACTGTTTTCATTTTTGTACTTGTATGCCTAATATCTAGAACATTGTTTTGCATATTTATTTTCATCAAATAGAAGGGGTCAGGACCTGTGATGTTGACAACTTGGGGAACTTGTGATGTGAATACTCCCTTCAGTTATAGGCAACTCATCTATAATTTATAATTTTAGAATGTTCTCTGAGGTCACAGAGAGGTAAATCATTTCCCCAGGGTTACATAGCCAGTGTGTGTCAGAGACTGGATTTGAGCCTTGGTCTTCCTAATTCTAAAGCTAGCCCTCTATTCACCATCCATACACCATGTTGCTCTAAATGCCCTTAAATGTTTGTTGAATTGAAGTAGATACCAAGGAAACATACAAGAATACTCAAGAAAAAACTTTACAAGAGAAAATTGAGAGACTTTCACTCAATGGAGTTAGGATAGATTTTATGGAAGACGTAGCATTGGCCCACCACATCAGTTTCTTCCTTCTCTTAATTCCTACAGTATCTTTTGTCAGTATAACTAATTTTCCCCTTATTTGCCATCTCAAATATATTCTTTTTTTCACGTCTACATGTCATCATCTCCCTAACTCAGTTTACTCATCTTCAAAATGAAGAGCATGCATTACATTATTTCTAAATCTCCTTTCAGTTCTAAACCCTTTGATTCTATTAATTGTATTGCAGATTCATTGAAAATAGTCTTTACTTTTCTGTATCCCCCATAACACCTAAAATGGGACTTTGATTATTAACTAATTGCTATATTGCCTGTCATGAGATCAGCAGTGTCACTTTTTTTTTATTTTTACTACCATATATCTGTAAAAACCCAGAGCACTATGCCACAGAATAAGAGAGACTTACAGAATATTAGTTGGAAGAGACCTCGAGAATAATACCTTCTATCCTCTACCTGGACAGGATTTCCCCTCTATAATGTCAATCTCTTAAAAAAAATATCAAAGAAGATAGTTTGAGTGTTAGTTACTTCAGTGACATCGTAAATGCTTACCTGTGGAAAAATCCCAGCTCATATTGGGGAATTATATGGTTAGGTCAATTTGGAATTCACTTCATATTCTGATATTAGATGTGCCATGGGCAAAGAAAGTTGCATTACCATTTTGGATGTGTGGATTTTCTCTGGAATCAAGCCTATAAATATCCCAGTGAACTCTATCAGTTGCTGATTAATTACATAACTGTAATGTAACACCAAGGAAAGGCAACTTCCCAAGGTTCAGAATACCAGCATAGGTTCTCTCCATTTTATTCAGTGACCAACCAAGAACAGAGAAGATCAAAACATGACATCATTCAAAATACAGCATTTACTAAGTGTGATTAAATAATCTCCAAGGACTACCCCACCCCAGGACCTTCCAATCATTCAGTCAATTACAAAGTCCCCTTCTAAATACTTCTCCACCCCTAGGCTATACCTTCATTTAGTCCACCACAAAGCCCCTCTTCTCAAATGGAGATTAGTTTCCAAACATAAGTAAAGTACCTTCATTTGTCAATCACAGAGCACAAAAAGGTCAAAAGTTCCCCACCCCTGGATCACAATTGAATCTACCCCAGAGTTACATCAAGTCCAAGCACAGCATTTAATACCCAAATGGAGGTCTTTTCTTCATCTCCACACGAGGCAAGTTCTCAGCAATCTTAGTTCCTGGGGAGACAAGGTTTAGCAAGGCCACAAGATACATTGCCAGTCCCTTCATCAATCCATCCTCTGTCTGCAGAACAGTCCTAGAACCCCTGAAAACATTAGCAAAACCCTCTCCCAGGATTTCTGTAAACATACAACAAGAAAATCCTTCTTCAGGGCTTCTGAACCAACAGAAAGGTTCCCAGACCCCTGCAACAACAGCACTGTCCTTCACCAGTGGACAGTATTCACTCTGTCTGCAGGACAGTCTCAGGGCTTCTTAGCCAACAGCCAGGTTCCAGGACTTCTTCAACAAAAGGACTGTCTTTCACCAGTGGACAAATCTGGCAAAAGAACATCAAAACAGACAGACAAAGTACCAGCAAAACAGCCATGTCTCCTCAGTCCTTGGCAGCTCAGGGGGCAGGTCTCAAAAGTCCAGGGCAATTCAAAGTGACCACCAGCAATTCTCTTAGTCTCTCTCTCTGCCTCCACGTGGGTGCTGCTTCCAAAAAAAGGTTCTTCTGCCTCTCTCTTGTCTCTCCAAATCTATGTCACCAGCTCCTCCCAGTTCAGGACTTTCTTTTCACATTAAAAGTCCATCCCACAGGTGGGATTAACAAGCTCTGGGTTTTAACACAATCAATTTGAAAACCAAGCCAATACAGGGGAATCTTTAATTGCCATTACTATCACAATAACCATGAATTTGCCTTTATTGAAAACAAATATTTTTACTATGTGTACATATAAAACAACCATTTTTTGCATTTTCCCTAAATTCACATAAATCTTTTTAATTGCCTTTTGCCTGTCATCAGTCAGTTCCAAAAGTTTCATAACAATTATCTGTTTCCAGATACATACAAATATTTTTCACTTTCTTTTCCAGGGAATTCTTGTTCATCACGGACTGTTTACAAGTATTACCGGAGTACCATCGGCAGCAGTGAAATTCATTTTGGAGCTTTACAACCTCTCTTTTTTTGGGTCTTTTTGTTTTGTTAAAGCATTTTGTAAAATGAAATCGTTCTTATTTAGAACCACTGTTAGAAAAGCCCTTGTTTGAACTTTTTGACTGGTAATAAAATATGTCTATCTAAACCTACATTAAACAAACAAGCAAAATTCTTGTGCTTTCTCTTCTGTCACTTTTGCCCCAATCCTGGCCATCACTAAGACACAAACCCCTGCATAAAATCACAATTCTCTCTTTCCTCAAATTCTGAAAATTACTTATCTGTCTTACATTATGAACTGATAAATGTGAAAATATTTGGCAAAAATGATTCTGTCATGCAAAAGGTTAATTGTAAACTCTTCTGCCTGAAGCAGGTATTACTGGCAGAAAGAGATAGAAACCTGATTTTCATTCCTTTCTTGTAATTTGTTGTAGAATATAAAGGTCATAATCCCCATGGACCATATTACACTGTCATTCTCTTTTCATCATTTCCTAGTGCCTTGTGGTTTTAATTTAATAAGCCCCGGGAGGCTGTGTTTTATTTCTTTGGATAGGAGCTCACACAACATGTTTTGCAACCTTGGAATTTCAAGACAGGTTTTATGCGTTGTTAAATTGTCACTTTCATACCTCTAACACTGTGTTTCCTGAAGCATTCACATTTTACCACCATACCCTGTTTTAGGAAATTGTGTTAACCACAAAAAAAAAATTCTGATAGTTTCAGTTTGTTCTTATCCTCTTGATATGGCCTGAAAACACAGTTCTCTGCTCCTGCCGTTCATAAATTCATTTTTATTCAAAATGCTTCCTAAATTGGGGAAACCCAGGAAGTGCCTACATGGTATTTTATTATAGGTATGATAAAAATATATAGGGGAAAAATCCATCTGTTGCAAATTCAGATAAATCTCTTTATGCTGAGAAAAATTGAGTTGTGGCATTTTTAGCTTAAATTCAGCTTTTATTAATCTATAAATTGTTTCTTTGTGGAATGTGAATTTTTTTACCTGTTGTCCAGGGACCAGCCTAGCAAAATTCAGGGCAGGGTTCATTGCCAAAGCATTGGCCACAAGAAGTCAAGAAACTAATAAGAGTGTTAGAAACCTCATCAATGGGTAGAGTGCCCACATGGATAAAATCAAAACTTGAACCTTGAATTACTTAAGTATGAATTATGTACCATAATTTAGATTATGGGCCAAAGTTTAATCTTGAAATTTTGTGATTCTAAAAGCAAATTGTACCATCTTACCAATAGCATTATTAGCTATACCTTGCTTCCTGATGGATCATACCTCTCCTACCTTAAGCATTCCATAGGGACTTTATGTAGCAGAGGCAGCTGGTGGGGCAGTGGATGAGTGCTGGGCCTGGAGTCAAGAACACTTGAGTTCAAATCCAGCTTCAGACACTTATCTATAACCCTGAGAAATTCAAGCTCTGCCTGACTCAGTTTCCTCAACTGCAAAATTAAGATAAATCATATTTATAGAGCACCTAGCTCTTGGTTGACATATAAATGCATTTGCCCTCCCTCTTTGGGGATGGATGTACAACACCAACCATTTGAAACTTCAATTTTATTTTTTACTATTTAAAGCTTATGACAGTTGGTACTAAAGGCTATAGTTGTCTCCTGCTTTATCCCACCAGTTTTTGTGCCATAATGACCATAAAATAATGATTCTGCTATTTGATATTTTAAAAGTCCAGATGACGTTTTTGTTTTTAAAAATTTCTCTATGTGATTGGGTTTCAGTGTATTTAACAAGAAAAGAATTCCCAGGCTACTTTCACTGTGAGTCCTTCAATGTATTTTCAAATTGTGGTTGCTACAATCAAAGGATGCTCTGTCTCTCCAGTGAATAAACTATCATACACCCTACACTGTTTAAAATCTGCTGTTTTGTGGTCTAGATGGTACAACAAAAGTTAATTCTTTTATGTGAACAACTGGGAGCATTGGTAAAATAATACCTCAAAGAAGAAAAATAGCTTACATTATAGAGCATATTTTGCTAACACAGCCATGATCACATTTGATATTCACAACTGAGACACACGGGACAAAAATTATTACCCTCATTTTATAGTTGAAGTGTAAGTGATGAAATCCAAAATTAAACCACTAGTAAGTGAAAGAGAGCAGGGCTAAGACCTCAACATGAGAGAAAACTTTATCTGTCTGAACTTTTATGAAAAATGATCTGTATGTAGCACACTGCATGGTACTGGGGATACTCAGTTTAACCCATCACATTTCTGTACTTAGGTGCTTAAGGCACTTAGTGCAATAAAATGGACTAGACAAAATGACCCAAGGAGAAGCTAAATAAGTACAAAATGAGACTCAGGGAAAACGCTATGAAAAAAATTAGGAAAAGATTGCTTTCCTGTGTTGGGAGCAGGGGAAGGAGGTGTCAAGAAACATTTCATGGAGTTGGTAACTTCTGGGTTGAGCCTTGACTGAAGTGTGGAGAATACAACAGGTGAAAATAAAGGCTGGGGAATCCAGATATGGAGGACTTCCTGAGCAAAGGCATAGAGGTAGAGGAGCAAGAGGGGAAGGGGAAACTAAAGAAAAGCTGACCTGACTAGCTTAGTGACTAATCTGTCAGGGTTTTTCAGCAATTGGATAGACTACCTGGGGGTGAGCAAATTCCTTGTCACTGGAAATTTTCAAGTACAAATTGCAAAATGGATTAATTCACAACATACAGGTGGGATAAAGTGACCTCTGAGACAACTTTAAGAAGTTCTTTGATGATTTCCACTGGGCAGCACCTAGCAATATTTTTAGAAGTTTTCTAGAGATTAACAGAGGCCACTAATACCATATTTTCACAATATCAGTAGTGATAAAGGCCTTTAGGCCTTACCTACATTCTGTTCTGAATATTAATGAGCAGCAATATGATTTTAAGCCACAGGGGAAAATGACTGGTGAGATGAATAGCAATACTGAAACACTAGAGATACAGGTAATGGTAAAGTCTATACCCCACAAATGATGTAGTGGAAAACACTGGGGGCGGCTAGGTGGCACAGTGAATAGAGAACTGGCCCTGGAGTCAGAAGGACCCTAGTTCAAATTCAGCCCTGATCAGACACTTGACACTTACTAGCCATGTGACCTCGGACAAGTCACTTAACACCAATTGCCCTGCCTTTCCTCCTCCGAAAAAAAAAAAAAGAAAAGAAAACACTGGATTTGAAGTCAGAACCTGATTTTAAATCCCAGTTGTTGTGTGCCCTAGAAAGTCACCAACCTAGTTCCTAATTCCTATTCTATGAGGCAATCTAGTAACTAAAGACCTTATCCACAGAACCTTGGAGGCCCTCTGTGCTAATCTATACCTGAAAAATAATCCTTTCTACAACATACTTAAGTATTGACCCTTTCATTGGTGAGTGACAGCACTGTGGGAGCTTGGGGACTTTGAGGATGACATACATCCTGACTTCTTTTTGCCACCCCTGTGTGACTAAATACATGGCATGAGAAAGCATAAACTTATTGACCAATGACCCAATGGGATTGTCCAAATTCTCCTTTCCTCTGACTTTTCCATTGTGATAGCACTCATTTCCTAGACTCCTTGTGAGGAGTGGAGGAATGATAGCCTACACTATCCCACACTCGTCAACATATGACTGTGAAAACATGGCAGCTAGAGCCCCTGATTTAGGCAAGGCTGATACTGAGTTTGGGGTTGCCTCTCCTATGTTGGCTTTTTCCTGATTTTAGGCAAGTAAGTATTGATTTAGAGCTAGATGCTCCAGACTTAGAGGCCATCATATAAGTTTGAAAGGCTCAATGGCCCTAGGACCTCTGATTGGAACTTACTATTGATCCTTGCACATTTTTCCAGAAGACTTGGACTGGTAGTTGTTTAGACAGTGCAGAACCAATGTGAAATGTGTAATCTTTTTTAGTGGCCTTAGAAAATGCTTTATGTTTTAATCCATTGTCAGGATTCTTCTTCCAGCAGTATATAGTTAGAAGCTAAGTTACTGAAACCTATTTTAAGTCATCATCAATATTCATCATCAATGCATATTGTGAACAATTGTACTTTTAGAATTTCTTTTGTAAGAAACAGACATTTGTGATTCATATACATATAGCACCTTTCTAGTCCCCCATTCTGGGGAGACTTTTGAAATAATCCAAGACCTAATTTTTAAATAATTTGAGGCATATTTATGTTGATGGCTATAATGAATCAAAGTATGTGAGAAAACAGAGCCTAACCCTTCTTATTAGAGGACAGGCTCCCCTCTAGGACTAAAGCTGGTTCAGATCGCATATGTGGGTCAGGAGCAAAGGGGCCCCAAGGGGTAAGGGAGTGAGTTTAGGGGTCCAGCCCATTGGGACTAGTGGGACTATTTGATATTAGATTAGTTTCTAGGCCTAACTCCCCTTAGAAATCACGTGTGAAGAATAGCAACATTGTTGGACCCAATTTCTTTCACGCCTGATCTCTCAAAGACTTTTCTAAGAGGAAGAGAAATCAGTCTATTTCTGGCAATTCTTCCCCTCTTCTCCCACTCCACTCTCCTTTAATATACTCCCTTCTTTTCCATATCCAAAAATGCTACATAAACTACCACTTTGCCTCCTAACTGGCCTCCCTGTCTGAATCATCTAAACCAGTCGATGCATAGCTCTTAGTATAATCATAGCTATTGCATGATGGTGTCAAAAGCACTGAACTGGGATCAAGGAGACCTGGCCCTAGTCATGATTCTCCAATAGCCTACTGTGACTTGCAGCAAGTTACTTTACAAAGTAATTTCTTCAAAATAAATTAGTGAGGCAGGCAAAACAGCAGTATTCCCATTTTGAAGATGAAAGAACTAAGGTACAGAGTGATTCATTCAGTGGCTTACCCAATAATGCATAGAAAGTGAGTCCAGTCCATCAACCCTAATACTGTTCCCACTGCCCTGAGCATCCTCTCATTGAAGGTCCTTCCTGGCTCCAGCACTCTACTAGCCTGTGAGTTTATACAATGAGCTGTGGACCATGACTATTGTACTTTACTTGTTAAACATGAGATAGCCTCATGCTCTTTTGCTAGAACATTGCCTGCCTTTCCTTGTCCTTCTTGATTTCATACTTTCCCTTTCTTGTTAGGGTCACTGAGTATATTCGGACTTCAAAACCCATGACTTTTTGCGGTCAATATCCCCATACCTTTTACGCCAGAGGAGCAAGTCTCATCACCTTTGTCAAGATGGCTATTTTTGCTTAATACAAGAAATCCCATAAGAAAATCTCATCGATTTCCCTTAGCTGAAGTTGCCAGCTGTATAAAGGGTCAAACATGTGACCTTCAGAAATCTAAAATAACTTGAGCATCTGTCATGAATTAAAAAGAAGAAAAAAAAATCCTTGAGCCCCCAGCCATGAATCAGAATCATAGGATTTTAGAGATGGGACGGATCTCAGGAACCATCTACTTAAAACTCACATTCCAAAGGTATTCTCACTATAACATACCATGGAGGTCTTCATCTTGCCTCTGACTGAACTTCTCCAATGAGGAGGAATCAACTACTTCCCGAGGTAATCAATTCTGCTTTGAGATAATGCTAATTGTTAAAAAAAAAAAAAGTATTGTTTTGTTTTGTTTAACTTTCCTTTGTTCTAATGAGGTTTGGCACAACAAGTCTAATCCTTATTCCAGAAGACAGCTTGTCAAATACTCAAAGACCTGAGCTAGCTGTGTAACTCTAGTCAATGCATTTAACCTCCCTAGGCCTCAGTTTCTCCATTTTTAAAATAATAAGGATGAAATAAATAATCTTTTTTAGCACTAGATTTATGGCTCTATCACCATCTCCAGGTCTTCTCCAGGCTAATCTTGCGTATTTTCTTCAAAGTGATCCTGATATAACAGGGACTCTTTATCAATCCTGGCTGTCCTCTGTCCAACTTATCAAGATCTTTCTATCACCCTAAATAGCCCATATCTGGAAGCAACGCCTTGGAATGAAAGATATAGAACAGCAGTTCTCAAACTATTGAATTTCCCTCATTAGAAATTTAAAACATAAAATTTTAAAGTATTTAATCATTTAAAATAATAATAAACCTATTGTGTGTCAATTCAAATAACCCATTTATGAAAAATAAATATTTTCTAGATTTAAATATAGCAAAAAGAGTGGCATTTTTTACGTTTTTGCAAATCTCTTTAGTGTCTGGCTTAATAGAATACAGTTGTATTCTCCTCTCTGCTTCTGCATTCAATCCATTGCAATATGTTGTTTTGGTTGAAGTATATGGAGAAAATCTTGCCTCACAGATATGTAATTGGAATAGGGAAGAGTATTTTAATAGACAAATAATATGTTAGCATTATTGTGGAAATAGTTTTAAGCTCATAAACCTCATGAAAGTATCTTGGGGATCTCCAGAGGTCCAAGGAATACACATTGAACACTGCTAATGTTGAAATATGAAATGATAATGGTAAATTAAGCAGTGTTTGATGGTCTTGACCCATGTCCTGAGTTCTATAACAATTCCTTAGCCCCTGGCTACCAGTCATTTTGTCCTAGAGAAGTGTGCATTGAGGGAGCCTCATCCAACCCCCTGCTGAAATAAACAAAAAGCAGTTCTATCCTGGAAGAAAAGAAGTATAAGTAATAATATATATATATTATTATAATAATTATATATAATTATTATATATATAATATATATAATATTATAATAATATATATAACCTACCCAAGTACATCCTGTTTTCCAGGAAAATTTGGGCATAGTGGAAATGCAAGTTGATTCTGTCAAAGCAGAGGTGGTTGTGTAGAGCAAATAGAATTTTCCTGGAAACTTTCACTCATTCACTATCAATTTTATGTAAAATTACTTTTGCTTTCAACCTACTGTTTATGCAATTGTGTGTGTGTGTTGTGTATTTTTCTTTCTTTTGAACAATTGAAATGAAACTCAGGTTCAAATGTCACCTATCATCCTCACCCCTTCATTGTATAGTTCACTTTGATAGTCCCTATCACAACCCCTGGTATACTCCCTTCCTCTGTGCTTTTTTTTATCTTTTAAGATCACCAACATTTAAAATAAAAAAGAAAGCAAAACCAACAACATGGCAGGCTCTTTTTCTTATTAAAGTCTCTCTATGACTCTTAACAATGAAAAGATTGTGAAGATCTATCTGTCTGTCTGTACCAGCAAGCACCCCAAGCGTCCTCAGGGTTTGCTGCCACCACAGGTTCTTGGATATGCTTTGATAAAGGAAAGCAACTGAAAATGGGTTAACAAGCTTACTTTAATCAGTCAAACATGTATCGTTTACCTAGTTCAGGGGAAAGAGGTCAGCACCCCGAACTTCAAAGTATACAGGCAGAATTATCAAGACTGAAACAGATCAAGTAGACAGATTTCAAACTGTACAACCATTATATCCATACCCAATCAACATCTGGGTTTTAATATCTGGGTTTCAAAGCCGGGGTGGGGGGGGGAGGGTCTGGACAACGGCTTCCCAGAACCCATATCAAATCACAGAACACTTCTCAAAGTGAGCCCCCAAAACAAAGCTACACATCAGGGCTTATATAGCCTTCTCCTGGCTCAGAGAATGTAACAACCTTATTGACTCACTGGCCAATCAAGAAGTATCTACTGAAAAACAAGCCTCCCACCCCAGGCTCCAGGTGCACTTTAGACTAGGGGCAGGGAAGATCTTTAAATTTACATTCCCATTACACTGTCTTGTCTATCTGTCTAAATATAACATTTTCTTATATTAGAGTGTAAAAATATTCTCTTATTAAAACATTGTTTAGAATCTTATGATTTCTTGATAATAGTTAGCTTTCTAAGTTTCTCCTGATTTCTGTATTGTGTTTGTATTTTAAAGTTTCTACACAGCTCTGGTGTTTTCATTAGAAATGCTTAAAAGTCTTCTTAGAAAACCTACATTTAAGGTCTACCCAGTCCTCTCCCACCACCCAAGAGTTATACTCAGTTTTTCTGGATAAATGTTTCTTGCTTGTAAGCCTATTTATAGGTTTGTTTTATATAATATCATATATGCATATGTATTTAGTATATTATATGCATATACATATAAATAGCCTATATGTGTGCATATGTATATGTAGACACACACATACTTGTATAGATTTTTTCCATATATACATACAGCTATAGGCACAATGATTAGAGTGCTGGACTAGAGTCAGAAAGACCTGAGTTCAAATGCAGCCTCAGACATTCACTGTGTCACCCTGAGCAAGTTACTTAACCTCCATTTGCTTCAGTTTCCTGATCTGTAAAGTGGGGATAATAATAGCACCTACCTCCCAGGGTTGTTGTAAAGATCACACAAGATAATAATTGTAGGGGGCAGCCAGGTAGCACAGTGAGTAAGAGCACCAGCTCCACTGTCGGGATGACTTGTGGATCGAATCCAGGCTCAGACACTTCGCACCCACCCAGAAACACCTGGCCGTGTAACCTTGAGCAAGTTACTTAACCCCAATTGCTTAGGGGTGGCCAGGTGGCTCAGCAAGTAAGAGCATCGGCTCCAGTGTCGGGATGACCTGGGTTCAAATCTGGGCTCAGATACTTAGCACCACACCCAGAAATAACTGGCCATGTAACCTTGAGCAAGTTACTTAACCCCGATTGCTTTAAAAAAAAAAAGAAAGATAATAATTGCAAAGCGGTTAGCACAGGTCCTAGCACAAAGTAAGTACTATATAAATGTTAGCAATTATAATTATTATCACATATATACCCAAATGTATATATTGCCTTCTAGAATATCATATATTTAGTTTTGCTGAATAAGTTATTCTTGTTTGTAAGCCTATATATAGGCTTGGGGTATGGGTGTGTGTTCACATATATATTCATGTGTATTACCTTCTGTAATATCATATACTAAACAACTCTCCACTCCTTTATTGAGTTGGCTGCTAAATTTTGTGTGATCCTGACTATTGCCCCTTGGTACATTAATCCATTCCTTTAACTTGCAATATTTTTCCTTTGAACACTGATTTGAAATAGAATTTTTCTTGGAGTTTTTATTTTGAAGTTTCTTTCAGGAGATGACTGGTGGATTCTATTTTCATTTTGCCTTTTGATTCTAAGGCATTTCAGAGGTTTTCTGATTTCTTGAAATATAATATCTAGGCTCTTTTTTTTTGACTGTGGCATTAAGGTGGTCAAACAATTCTTAATTTATCTCTCCTTGATCTGTTTACTAGGTCAGTTGTTTTTTGATATGAGATATTTTATACTTTCTTTTACTTCTTTCATCCTTTTAACTTTTATATTTCTTGTTCTATGGATTCATTAGTTTCTATTTGGTCCATTCTTAGTTCAAGGAGTCAGTTGCTTGGATAAACAAGTAACCTATTTGTGCCAATCTGATAATTCTCTTTCAAGGTCATGCTTCCACAGCTAATTTTCCTTTTCAGTTTTCCCCTAATACTTTCATTCATTTTTTAATTGTTTTCTCCACCACTCTCATTTAAGTTATCAAACCATTTTAAGTTCTTTTTTTAACTCTTGCTTTTTTTTTCCTCTAGGAATTCTCATTGAACTTATGTCCAAGGTATGTTTTTCTTTGAGATGTTGCTTGTGGATGTTTTGAATTCTTTCTCTTCTTCCGGATTTGTTTCTTGAATATTCCTGTCATCCTTATTGTGGGATGACAGGAATATTTGTTTTTGTTTGCTCATTCTTTCAGCTTTGCTTCCTGACTTAAGATTTACTATTAGGACCAGGATCTACAGAATTATGGAGGGAATATCGAGGCCATACATGGTCCTATTTTGTATCCTGTTGGGTCTTTCAGCTTTCTCAGAGGATTTATGTTTATGTTATTCCAGGATCTCAGGAATATCTTATGCTACAAATCTGCAAGTTACCAGTGTATCCAAAGTGATCTGATCCAGGGCAAAATCTTAGTCCTGCCCTCTGTACGTTTCTGATTTCATATGGGCCACACTTGTAGGCTTGCACAGGATTAAAGTGGCAGTATACTACCACTCGATTCAGCCACCGCTAACTATTTGGAAAGCTCTGCAGGTAAAAAGTGATGGAATTGCAGGTTACCCTTTGATCTGGCCTTCTAGCTCTCATCATCCTGCTGCAAGCTTCACACTGGGCTGGGGTCTAGATCTTACACCTCATTCAACTCCTGGAGTCAGAACCATACAGATGCTACTTCCTGCTATATTTGCTTACTTGCTCTGTACATAGCCTAGAGCCCTCCCATTCCTCACCCAGGAGGACCACAACTGGGTGCAGATCCCCTCCTCAGTCCCCATGTGTGAGTGTGAGTGTGTGTGTGTGTGTGTGTGTGTGTGCATGCATGCATGTATGTATTTCTTCCAAAGAATTTTCATTCCAGGGAGGATGCCTATATTTAGTTCAGGTCAAAATGACCCTAGGAGGCACAGTAAATAGAGCCAGTAAATATTGACTGCCTGTGTGATCGTGGGGCAATTACTTAAATTTTCTCAGCCTCAGTTTCATCATCTGTAAAATGAGGAGGTAGAGTGAAATGGTCTCTACATTTCCCTCCAGCTAACATTCTGTTGTCTTCAGTGTAGATGTTCCCTGACTCAGAATCCCAGAAGGTGCAGATCCCAAGTCATCTGCACCTTTGAAGACAAATCATTCACATGTGTGTGAACAAAAGCAAAAGCAACAACAACAAAAACTTACATCATCTATTGGGCAACCTTCTGATAATGAATGTTTTCTTATTTATTTGGGCAACTGATTCCTATTCAATAGTCTATAATCAAGCCTGTATTCCAAGACCTTCAACACCCTAGGACTTAATGTAATTCAATTCAATAAACATTTATTAAGCACCTACTATGGACCAGGAATTGTGCTAAGTGCTAAGGATACAAATAATAATAAGAAAGACAGTCCCTGCCCTCAAGGAGCTTATAATCTAATGGGGGAAGATAACACACAAAAGAAAACTGGAAAAGATAGGGGCAACCAGGAAGTACCAAGTGCAACTAAGCAGAGCTGCTGATGGAACATGAAGAGCTAGGAAGTTTAGATTCCAGCTTTCTCTAAAGAAAAAAATTTGGGAGGAACTTAGTACTCCATCCTCAACTAAATTCTGTATTTCCCTCACTCCTATCACAACATTCTGGGCACAGCTGGTGATTAATAAATGTTTGTTGAATGAATGAATGAGCAAAGAAATTAATATTAATTAAATTAAAATTAATTAAGAAATTAATATTAATCTTGTTTTTCCACTGGAGAAAACAGTGCTCTGTGCCCATTACACATTGTAGTAATTGTTTGGTATATATTTGTTGAACAAATGAATAAATAGATGGATGAATGGATCAATACATCTCTATCAACCTAACTTCTCATCATCCCCTTTTGACAGGGGCCAGAAAAGGGCTATCAGAAGTGACCAAGCAGAAGCTAGAGGACCACTCATCAGATCTTCATAGAGGGGATTGCTGAATAGAAAACAACAGCAACATGTTAGCATACATATAACCTTTAGGTTTTCAGAGCACTTTGCAAATGTTATCTCATTTAATCCTTATAAAAATCTGAGAAGGTGGGTGTTATCATTATTCCCATTTTATAGATGAAAAAAACTGAGGCAGACAGTGGTTAAATAACTCACCTAGGGTCATAGCATCTGAGGCTAAAAATAAACTATGGTCCCACCTAGCTGCATTAGAAGTGAGGTGAGTTTTAAATCTTGGGAGGGATATTTAATACACTGAATAATAGAATTATAACTGAAAAATACCTATATTGGCTATAATCTAACAAAAAGAAATTTAAGAAGACTTCAATGGAAAGGCCTTCCCTTAGGTTAAAATAAAATCAATTGTGCAAACATTGATACAATATCTATAGTAGATTAATATAGAGATGGTATTGAGTTTTACATGAATAAGTAATTAGAAAAATTAATAAGTTTGAGCATTCTGAGTCTATGGCAGAAAGAGCATGAGTGTCACATAAAAGAACCCATGTACAAATTGGAGATAGCCTAGCTCTCTACCTGTAAAAGGGTTTCTGATTCTAAATCCTATATTCACTTCCATTGTACCACAATTGTCTCTGCACTTACCATATTCAAGTAACTGTAAAAATGACAGGGAGGTTTAGGGTGGGGTGGGCTCAGGTTGGGGGTAGGGGTAGGGTAAGTTTCAACTTGACAGAAGGAACAACTGTCTATGTATAATTAGAACTGAAATCAATAGAACAGTCTGTCCTGGTTTGACTTGAGTTGCCCCAACAAGAAGAATTTAAACAGATGACCTGGAGTTTTACAGGTTTGGTTGGACCAGCAGACTTTCCAAGTCTCTTTTCAGCTCTGAGACTCTAGTCCATAATTTGGTTTTGTTTTTTTGTTTTTGGAGGGGGTTTCTTTGTGGGAGAAGGGGTTGAAATTGAGGAAGAAAGAAAACAGAAATTGTGCTTAGACCTCACGGCATAAACTCAGACACCTGTCTGATCCATAATAGCTTTCTATTTTTAGATGGCAGGTCTCTCTGTTTGCGACCTAGTTTGTAAATAAATGCTTTGCAGAAATAGATTGGGGAAAAGAAGTGGGAGGGAGAGGAAAGGGAAAGAGAAAGGAGAATGAACAGGAGTGAGAAAACAGATTAAGTTTTTCTCTTTTCTTGCCTGAACAAAAACCCAAAGCAAGTGAACACCTGCATTGACAAATGAACCTTTGGGTGGAAGGGAGGCCTCCAGTGTTTTATTCTTTTCTCTGCCAATCTGTGAAAATTACATGCAGAGAAGTTGTCTGTATTTGTGTAAATGAAGGGTACAAGAAACATGGTTAGGGGAGGAGAATAAGGATACTGGAGAGAGAAGCAGAGTAGTGGTTGCCATCTTTGTAGTGCAGCAGAAAGAACACTGAAAATACTGGGGTGAGGGTGAGTGGGTCAGTCCATAAAAGGCCTGTATCAGCATCATGTCAGCATACTTTATCCCTACTAATGATAAAATAGGATGAATATCAAAGGCCTGGGTTATATTCCAAAATCCTCTAAAGAGGTATGTCTGTGCTAGCCAATGGAAATAATCAGAGAATCATTTACTTAAAAGGTGCATTAGAGGCCTCTTTGTCCCATCTGTCCATAGCATATTAATCCCTTTTACAACCTGTGCTTGAATAGTTTCATTCATAAGGAATGCATTGGCCCCCAAAGTGATCCATTCCAATGTTGAATAAGATCGATGTATTCACCAGCACCCTGGATTGAATGGATTACGTCCAAGACATCTTTTAGCTCTGTTTTAACATTTTGGTTCTCATGTCTATGCAATTCAATTTAATTGAGCATTTATTAAGTGCATACTGTATACTTGGCATTGGGTGAGATGCTAGGGATATAAAGACAAAATGAAGACAATCCTTGTGCTTGAGGAACTTGGGGGAGAGGGGACAGGCAACAAGGCACTTCTGTAAGTAATACAAAATATAGACAAACATGACGAATTCGAGACAGGGGCTTAGGATAACAAGAGATCCAGGAAAGGCCACATGGTGCCTGCCACCTGAGTTAAGTCTTTCTTGACTCAGTTCCAAAAGTCTAGAAAAAGAGCATTCCAGGAATGGAGGAATGTTCTAAGTAAAACTGACCACATGTTGCTACTGATTGTTCATGGGGCATCTAGAATGGCTACAATGAAGCAGTGGGATCAGAAATGTGGTGATGTCCTCAAGGGAAGGAAACAAAGATGTTTAGAGAAGCGGTGGGGCTCTTTGAGGGTGCAGTGAAGGCTAAAGAATAAAGAATAAATTGAACCTATTTTGTCTTGTTTTCTGTGGTGGAAAATCCTTTCTGGCTGGGACAATCCATGTTCTATGTGGTATAGCTAAAATCAAGACTAAAAACCCAGAGACAGAAAAACAAAACTCCAAACTAGGCATAGTATGACACATAATTAGAAAACAATGGGCTCATGTGGTAAAGATATTTGCTGGAATCATTAAAATGTTGGCTTATTTGACCATTTTAATTCCACATGCTATTATATGTTCTATGACTTTTTCCCACTTTAATGTTCTATGTTCAAAATATTCTGTTGTAAGATATATTTGGGGGAAGGGCTTTCTAAACCCAGAAACATGACTCAAGAATGGCATGGATAGATAAGAGCTGGGATTTGGTCAACCTTTTCAGATGGTAGCAGGAGGACCTGACTGGTGTTGCCAACAGTTTAGCTAGGTGGAGGACGAGAGAAGAGGCAGGAAGGGTCCAGGATGATTCCTCCTCCAGTCTCCAAGAAGAGAATTGGAAATGTATCTGCCACCCCTTAAATAGTTCTTGTCTATGGGTATTTTATTTTGGGGTTCAGAATGAAAGCCGCTTCCCTGACTTCTTTTGAGGGGGAGAATAGTGCTTAGTTTATACTATGGTGAGTTATTATTTAGAGTGTTTTTATTATCCCCAGTTTACAGATGATGAAACTGAGACAAAGAGACATTAAGGGCTAGCACTTACCTTACATTCACCAACTTAGCTCGTGCCATCAATGAGGGTTACATAAGAGGCTATCTGGAATAACTAACAAACTGCTTTAGCAAAGAAAGAAGCAAAAATGAGTGGAGATATACAAACTAGACTAGATCAAAACACAAGAGAAAAAGCTCTCTTCAACCCAGAGCAAAATGAAAACACCTTCAACTCCAACAAGGAGAGAGCTGTTACAGAGTCAATTCTCTGTGGTTGTGAGCTTAGAAGTCAAGGGAAATGACTGGGGCAAACTTCCCCATGGATTGGACCTTGCCTCTCTCGATTTGTCTCTTCCTCTCTAAAGAGTGGATCGCCACTATATTTCTGATCTATGGAAACCAGTTTATTCTCCCTCCTGACTGTTCTACAGGGGGAAAAAAACCCCAACTCTTCCCCAGGCTTGGACGGAAACAGAGTTTTACTGTATTCTAAGGTCCCTTACAGCTTTAATATTCTGAGACTTTATGATTCTATGACATAGTCCCTGGTCACTTCTTCCTTGTAACAATTTGCAGCCGGAGGGAGAGAAGACAACACCAGCTGGGGTGGTTCCTAATAAGCAAAATAAAACAGGAGTATAAAATCAGCAGGACACAAATCAAATAGCTTCTTGGTAAACAAAGGTGCTTACTAATCATGGCTCTACGTCTTTTGTTTGGGAGAGACACAGCTAAGGAAAAAGGTTGCATTTCCAATTATACCCTAGCCCTGATTCTCTAATAGCTTTTCAGCTTTATTTAAGAAGTGGGGTGGGAGGGTGGAGGGGGAACTGACTGCAATTCATTATTTGCTTCTCCTAAATACTGGGAGCGCTTTCTTTACATTCTATAAGTAGCAGAGAACCGCTTGGTGTTATTTCATAGCTGGAGAAATGTATTGTTCCTATTAGCTCAGTGTAATGGGCTTTAAAAATCGGTTTGGTTTTCCTTACCTCAGCTCTGTGTAAAAGGCCTTAGGGGTTGTTCCCCCGAGACTAATAACATCAGGTAAAAGGCTTGTTTGAGTCTGCAGTAGCCTGGCACATGAACAAAATCCCAGGTCTCAGAAGGTTACAGAGCAAAGGTCAAAGGGCAGTGTCTGCCCCATCCCTTTGCTTTTCTGGCTTGGCAAGGGAAAATGAGAGGTGTTTGTGTATGTGGGGTGGGGGGGGGAGTTCCTTTTCCAGAGCAAGGTTTTAGGCTGGGTTTTTGAATAATAAACTCTTACCAGAGAGACATTCTAGTTTATCTGTTTGGAGATAATTTAATTTCGAGTCAAGGAAAGGTAGGGAGAGAAGAGATCTTAGATGGCAGAATATTAGAACATAAAATAGAAGAGCTGAAAGGAACCTTAGGACAAAGAATCATGCTAACAATGAAGACGATAATAGCTAAGGTTTATATTTCACTTAGTATGAGCCGGGCATTGTGCTAAGTGCTTTACAAATATCTCCTCCTTTGATCCTCATGACAACTCTAGGAGGTAGGAGCTTTTATTATTTCCATTCTCTAGATGAGGAAACTGAGGCCGACAGAGATTCAGTGACTTGTCTAAGATCACACAGCTAGTAAATGTCTGGGGCTGCATTTCAGCTCAGGTTTTCTTGACTCCAGGCCCAGCTTCTCTATCTACTGTTCCACCTAGCTGCCCTAATGACTATGGCGATGATGACGATGAAAACGATGATGATGATGATGTTTCTTGGCACTTCAAGTTTTTCAAACACTTTACAGTGTATTTTTATTTGATCCTTACAACTAATCTAAGGAGCATATACCATTATTATACAGATTTTACAAATCAGGAGCCTGAGGCTGAGAGAGAGACTAAAGTGCCACAGTGAATAAGTGTCCTTCCTAGGCAGTATCCGAGCTCAGGTCTCCCTGACTGCAAGTCTCTTACTGCAGTTGCTAGAACATTGAATTCTGGAACTGAAAAGAAACCTCGGAGCTCGTCTTATCCATACATCCCATTTTACAGGTTAGGAAACTAAAGCCTGGCAAAAGCAGAGTGACTTACCCAAGATGAGTTGTGATCTGCTTTAGTTATCACACAAGTTCATTCAGAAAGAGTCTCAGCCAATTGTGAGCTTTCTCTTCGAATTCCTCTGGCTCTTAGTGATACCCAAATCAAAATTTAAAACAAACACACAAAAACTATAGCCATAACATGAGAGGCCAGTAAAAGATAACCAGTTTCTGTAATAACACACCAGGTGCCTCTAGGCACTTATTACTTATATAGCCTTGAACAACTGTAACGCCATGCACAGAAGCTTTCCAAAGGACTGCTACTGTGAATACCTTTTAAGGTTCTGATTACACTGTATAGTGAGCACTCTATTTATTCCATAAAAAAATCAAAGCAAAACGTCCACAGAAAATCAAGATACAGCATTCACAATATTACAACTTATCACAGAAAATCACAATATAATATTCACAACAGCTTTTCATTAAACATAGTTTTCACCAAAGAGGTCACAATATTTAGAACAATTAACAATCATCTCAAAGTACAATAGTCAAAGTCTTCCACTCATGGGGCACACTTGATTAATTCAATCAGTCACTTATTCAGCAATCAATTACTAAGTATCATACACAAAACCCTCCACCCCTAGGTCACTAGTAAACTACAATTTTATCATTACTCAGTACCCAAGAAGAGCTCTTTTCATCTTGACTTGGGGCCTGTTCTCAGATTCCCCTTCCACTGTCCCAGATTCTACCTGAATTCACCAGACTGTCACCTGGGTCAATGGCAGACAGCTCCCAGTTCCTTGTCCAGCTCTCTGGGTAGGTCCTGCTCCACACTGAAGTTCACGGGGTCTGGTCCATGTCAGATCCTTCACTATTTCTGCTCCAGGAAATTAAAGGCTCAACCAAGCAGCCAACAAACAAAGTCTCAGCATCCCAGTCATGCTTCCTCAGTCATCCAGGCTCCAGGCTACTGGGCTTCTGTTCAGAAGAAGCTCCACCACCACAAGTTCTCAGGAAATTCTGTCTCAGTTCTTGATTCTCTCTTCTGTAGCTGCTCTGCCTCCAGATTCCTGAACCAAGAAATTCTGACTGTGCCTCTCTGGGATTTTTCTTACCGTGTTTCCCCGATAATAAGACCTATCCCAAAAAGAAGCCCTCCCCTTACTGTGTAAGATTCCTCTAAAATAAGCCCTCCCCCGAAAATAAGCCCTATTGAGATTGCTACTGTAGTGAAGGTGATCCCCTGCGCTACACGCTACATTACGGTACCCTCTGTATGCACTGTCCCCCCCCCTCCCCGTGAAACGCCGCGCTCCGAGCTGCATCCAATCAGAGCTGCAGCAGTGAGCGCGTCATCCTGTTCTTCCCCAGTGATTTGCTTGCTGGCGCCATTGAGAGCAGTGCCACAGAGGAGAGCTGAGGCAGGACAACATAAGCCCTCCCCTGAAAATAAGCCCTCTGGTGTTTTTCTTTCAAAAAAAAAATAATAAGTCAGTGTCTTATTATCGGGGAAACACAGTATATACACACAGCATTAGCTTCCTGTTTCAGCCAACCCCTTCCTGTTATGTCAGCAACAGGAGACAGGAGTTCATACCTTCTGTTTCCTCAACAGAGGCTTGATCAGTTACTAAGGGCTAAGTACCTGCTACCTTTGCCAATACAAAGGGATCTTCAAATTCAAATTAAATTACTATTACAACAAGTAATTTAACCTTTGCTTGTCTCAGTTTCCTTATCTCTAAAATGGGAATAAAAATAACATCTATCTCCCAGGATTGTTGTGAAGATTGAATAAGCTGATATTTGTGAAGTGCTTACTATGTGCCAGTTCCCTGGCACATAGTAGATGCTATATAAATGTTAGCTATTATTGTCATTATCAATATTATTCTCATTATTCCATACTCTAAGGTCCTTTTCAGTTCTTCTATTTTATGTTCTAACATTGTAAAGCCAAGCACAAGCAGCTTTCCAGAAGAACGCTGCTGTGAAAAGCTTTCAAGGTTCTGATTACACCGTATAGCAAACGCTCTAGTCATTCAATAACAAATCAAAGCAAAACATTCACAGAAAATCAAGGTACAACATTCATAATGTTACACCTTATCACAGAAAATTTAAATACAGCATTAACAACAGCTTGTCACTAAAATGGCCCCATATTTTTCACCACAGTGGTCACAAAGTTTTCAACAAAGTACAATTAATTAATCAATCATTCAATCAGCTCAATCATTCAATCATCCTTAAGGAGGCTTAAGGGACACAAAGTACAATAGTCAAAGTTCTCCACACTGAGTTACAAATCAGTCAGTCACTTATTCAGTCCAGTAATTGTTCACTATTCAATCATCAGAAAATAAATAGGCCCTTGACCCCTAGGTCCCTAGTAAATGACAATTTCTCAGTCAGTACACAGTATCCAAGTAAAGTCTTCTTTCAGCTTGACTCCGGGTGGTCTCTCAGGTTCCCTGGATCCCCTTCCATGGTCCCATATCCTACCTGGATTCACCAAACTGTCACCTGGGTTCAAAGGCAGACAGCTCCCAGGTACTTGTCCAGCTCTCCAAGCACTTCCTGTTCTATGCTGAAGCTCACAATGTGCAGTCCACCTTAAATCCTTCGAAGTCTCTGTTCCTGGGAAGTCAAGGCTTAACAAAACCACAAACAGGTTCATGAAAAGTACGAACACCACAGTCATGCTTCCTCTGGCAACTCCAGCTGGCCTTCAGACTCAGCAACTCCTCAGTGGCTTCTCAGCAGCTCCAGCTGGCCCTCAGACTCAGCAGCTCCTCAGTGGCTTCTCAGCAGCTCCAGCTGGCCTTCAGACTCAGCAGCTCTTCAGTGGCTTCTCAGCAGCTCCAGCTGGCCCTCAGACTTAGCGGCTCCTCAGCAGAAACTCCAGCTGGTTCCCAGAATCAAAATCACTTCACCCAGGTTCCCAAAATCAAAACCATTCTCTCCAGCCTGGGGGGCCTTTTCTCTTTAGTCTCCTTGGTGGCAGCAGCTTCTGCCTCCACAAAGCTTGCTCCAAGAAGATCTGTCTGACCCAGTAGGGACTTCTCCTCATATATACACGTGGCATTAGCTTCTTCCTGTTTCAGCCAACCCCTTCCTGTTATATCAGCAACAGGGGTTCATACCTTCTGTTTCTTTAACAGAGGCTTGATTAATTACTAAGTGCTAAGTACCTCTCAGCTTAGCAATACCAAAAGGAACTTAAAATTTCATTATCATTACATTATATTATTATTATATTACAAACATTCTACCATCTAAGATCTCCTTCAATTCTACTTTCCTTTGACTGAAAATTATATATTTTTTTAAACAAATAAACAAGCTATAATGTCTCTCTGGTAAGAGTTCATCCTCTACTAGGAGACTCTACGGGTAGCTTCCTCTATCTTGTGATATGACTCTAAGCCTCCTGCTCTTCCATGGCTTACACTTGTTGGGTCCCTTCTCTGTTCCTCTCTGGTTTCCAGGTCTTTCTATTGTGCCCATCATTTCGGCCATGAAGGGAAATGGAAATCTATAGCAGGCCAGGTGGGGGCCTGGAAATTGATGCTCCTTTCTGTCTATGTGTAAAGCCAAACACGAGAAGCTTTCCAGAGGACTGCTTCTGTGAATAGCTCTAAGATTCTGATCACAAAGTATAGTGAACTCTCTATTTATTCAGTGATAAACTAAAGCAAAGCATTCACAGAAACCAAAGTACAGGATTCACAATGTTATAACATAACAACTTAGCACTAAAGTGGTCACATAGTTTTCATCAAAGTGGCCACATAGTTTTAAACAAACAATATCATTCAATAAGTCCTTAACACAAAGTATAATCATTCAATAAGTCCTTAACTCAATCATCCTTAAGGAGTAAGCATCTTTAAGGGACACAAAGTTAAAAATTCTCCACCCCTAGGTCACATTGTATTAATCTCTCAGTCAAAAAGTCTTTTTTCTTCTTAATTGGAGATTAGTTTCCAATTATCCTTAACTCAATCATCCTTAAGAGGTACAAAGTATAGAGTACAAAGTTCTCCCACCCTATATCACCATAAATCATGAACTTGTCAATTATCACTAAGTACTCAAGGAGAGGTCTTTTCATCTTGATTCAAGGATGGCTCTCAGATTCCATGGTTCCTCTTCCATCATCCCAGCTCCTGCCTGGATCTACCCAACTGTCATCTGGATTCAAAGGTAGGCAGCTCTCAGCTCCTCATCCAGCTCCTTGTCCAGTTCCACATTGAAGCTCACAGTATCTAGTCTACCTCAAGTCCTTCTCAGTTTCTGTTTCTGGGAAGACAAAGCTTAAAAGAGCCACAATAACATTCATGCAAATTGCCAGCACCATCATCAATTCATTATCTGCCTGTTAAATTAACAGAGACCCACAAACAAGGTCCAAGAGGTCAACACACATTATCGGTAAAGTCCTAGGACCTCTAAAACTCTCCTCCAGGACTTCTGTAAACAGATAACAAGAAAATCCTCTTTTAGGGCTTCCAGTAAGGTCTCAGGTTTTCTGTACAAAGTATCACAAATAAAAATCAACACACACAGAACAGACAAACAGAATGCAGGGATACCACAGGTATTCTCCTTCTCAACTCTGCTGCCACAAGAGTTCCCATCTCAGTTCTGTTCTTTCCCAGCTTGGGCTTCTCCTTATATATGGTCATTGGCTCCTCCCTGTTCCACCCCTTCTTGTTTCGTCAGCAAGTTCCTCCCACTGTGGGTTCACAAGTTGTGTTTCTTAACAAAGACTTGATATAATCATGGGCAAGGCTTAAAAGAAACTTGAATTGAAACTAGTTTCTAAATAATTAAATAGCTGAAACAAGGCACTAAGTACATCCTTTCTTGCCATCAAAATATGTAGTAACCTACCTATGGAATTGCAAATGCATAGAGATAGGAAGTTGGGAGATGAGATGAAGTTCATTAAGGGGATACATATGGAATAAATCTGGAGAGGAAGGTGGGGGTTAGATGGCATGGGATCTTGAATTCCAAATATAAACGTGACTACCTAAGTCCCCACTTACTACAGCCCAGATATGTTACTTTTCACTCCTCTGCCAGGATTATCCAGGAACTTTTAGGGGGTGGGAAGATGTCTTTGCCATTGCCTCAAGCCCCCACTGATAATATTCTCACAATTTTAGGGGTCCCCTACATCCCATTTAACTCCAGTTCCATTTAAACTTTTTTTTTAAAAAAGTAGCTTTTACAAGAGAATATTTACTTTAAAGGTATAGCAAGGATAAGCTAGCATCATCCCACTCAATACCTGGGGAGGGTAAAACTCTCCCCTTAAAACACCTTGATTGTGGGGACAGGTTATTAGATTCATAGTTTACCTTGTTTCATATATATTGCATAGTTCCACCAAGTTCTAAGTCTAAAGCCCACTGGGGCTCAAGTCCTAGGTATCTTGACTTCTTGAGGATTCCCCGCTAGGCTGGCAGCAACATCTGCCTGGAATTTTGTCTCCAAGGTCATGGTGGTTCCAGCTTCCTGGTCCAGGGGTTCCATTGACCATGACTAGAACTGAAAGGGACAAATAAAACAGCCTCAAAACCTTAGTCAGATCCTTAGAGCCTCAGAGCCTAAAAGGGAGGAAAGGGGAAAGTAGCTCTTTGAACCACCCAGCTTAGTTCATGGTGCCTGTGCTGTGAGTTTATTTTCCAGACACTGCCTGAAAAAGAGAGAGACAGAGAGACAGAGACAGAGAGAGAAAGAGAGACAGAGACAGAGAGAGGCAGAAAGACAGAGAGAAACAGAGACAGAGAGGCAGAGACAGAGAGACAAAGAGAGAGAGGGAGGCAGAGACAGATAAAGAGAGACAGAGAGAAACAGAGGCAGAGAGGCAGGGGCAGAGAGGCAGAGACAGAGAAATACAGAGACAAAGAGAGAGGAGAGAGAGAGACAGAGAGACAGAGAGAGAGACAGAGACAGAGATAGAGATTCTCTGCTGGCAGTTTTAAAGAAACAGCCTGTTCCAGGTACAACAGCCAATGAATAGAGGATGCTCTGAATGTCTTCTCCCAGAAGCAGGCCCTGGGATCTCCCATATGGTTGCCTCCATTTTAGGTAATCTGGGCATGCACAAAAGTCCTATTATACCCATTAACAATTTTATATTTTCTCCTGGAGTCAACAAGGACCTACATGGTTAAACATGTACCTTAAGGAAGATATACTTGGCAGGATGAAGAACAGACTGAAGAGATGAGAGAGTTGATCAAGGAGGCCAATGAGGGAGTTTCCACATTTGGAAGTTTGCTATAAAAATTAAATCAATTCAATCCAAATCCTATCCCTGTTAAAAAAAACAAACAACCCATTCTTGGCCTCACATTACTGTTGTTGTGTCATTTCAATTGTGTCCAACTCTTTGTCACCCGTTTTGGGATTTTCTTGGCATAGATACTGGAGTGGTTTTCCATTTCCTTCTACGGCTCAATTTAATTGATGGGGAAACTGAGGCAAACAGGGTTAAGTGACTTGCCCAGGGTCATACAGCTAGTAAGTATCTGAGGCCAGATATGAACTCAAGAAGATGACTCTTCCTGACTCCTGCCCTGGTGCTCTATTCACTGTGCCAAGTAGCTGCCCCACTCTTGGCATCATGACCCAACCCTTAGTCAAACTGCGGGAGTCATATGTGGGAGACTTTCCCTTCCCTTTATCACAGAGGCCTCAGTTTGAAGTAATACCCTTGTTCTCTGGCCCTTCCTCAAGCTAGTAGTGGCCAGTGACTGCACCCTTTGGGCACATGTTTCTTTTTTATGGTAGTCAGGAGGCAAGAGATAAAAGGACACTGATGAAAACCTGGAAGAGCAGAAAGCCCGTTCTGAACTAGATACACAATTGCCTCGATTCACTATCCGGTCATCTCTTCTAACAGTTGCCCAGATTGGAAACTAGGTCTCGAAGGACGTACCCCTTTTGTATCCAGAACTCCTGCCCTGGAACACAGAAGTCCTGATGGGTGGTGGCCTCAGCTGCAAGCTACATTTGCACCCCCTCTACAGCCATGCTTCACCCCCAAATTCTTAACCCTGTTTTCCAGTTCTGGAACCATAATCAAATCAACTCTGTTATTGCTACTGGAGTCTACTACATTATGAGTCTGCTTACCATCCCTTGTAACTTTCCAAAAACAAAATGCCCTTCCCTGACCCCCACTGCCCTCTATGTGTTGCTTTTCTCTACTCTCTTTGAAGGCTCCCTGGGAGCAGGGATTATTTTTGCTTTTGCCCTTGTATCCATGGCATTGAACACAGTGAATGGCACATGGCTTAATAAATGCTTTTTCATTCATTTCATTTAGCTGCTTTGGTCAAATCATTGATTTATTCATTCAACTGGTCGTTTTTTTCATTCACTTATTCATTAATTCTTGCATTTATTCAACAAACATATGTATTTATAAAAGGCAATTACTCATGTGTTTCCTCTCTTTCCTCTCCAGTCTCACCAAGTCAGGATTTTGCCCAAATTCCTTCACCTAAAAATCTATCTCCTAGCTGTTGTAACTACAGAAAGCAGCTGACTTTTTATGCAAAGACTGGAGGTCCTGAGAGACACCTTTAAACAGGTGCATGGCCAAGGCTGAAAAACTTGACACTTGGCTAAGGTCTAGGGAATGTTTCAGCAGAACAGATAAACAAACAAATGAAAAAAAGCAAAAAAAAAAAAACCCCAAAAAACAAACAACCCCAAACTCCATTATATTCAAAGGCCTGAAGAATGAGAGAATTGAAGTCAGTAATGATATAGGATATAGTTAGCAAGTATGTTAGCAAGTAAAGCCCAAATGAACATGATTGTCAAAGTAATGTAGCAATACAGGGACATTGTCCCACATAGACCCCCTGCCCCTCAAAAAAATAATCTACTGCTTACCTCCCTCATCTCTCTTTGGATTACTTACATGGGAAGGACATAAATTATTAAGACAATTCCCAATGACCACCACCACCTCCTATATTCAGAATATTCCCTTCTAACAAATAAGTACAGTCAAGCAAAATAAACACTTTGCCTTTATCTGAAAATTTATTCTTCATTTTGTACCTAGAATTCATCATCTTTATGCCAAGAAGCAGGAGATGTACTTCCCTTCCCTGGGCTTTTGAAATCACAAGATGGGAGTGGGGGGGAGAAAAAGGGCCTCTGTTTCCTCCATACCTCTCTTGAATTCCCGTGACCAAAGTAGGAAATTATAAAATATAATCAGAGGATATGGATTGCTCCTAGGTGTCCTAGTGGCATCTTCAGCTGATGGTAGTTTCTGCATCAGGAGCCTGAGGACAACTGTACACTCTGAGGAAAGGTTTCTTCAGGAATCTACAAGGAAGCAGGGGAAAAGAAGTGCTTGACTCCAGGGGGGTGGAGTCAAGATGGAGGAGTAGAAACAGGATTTCAGTGGGGCTCCCACTCCCACCTGCTCCAATTCATGTAGATCATGACTCTAAACAAACTTTGGAGCTACAGAACCCACAAAATCACACAGAGAAGGTAACCTCTTGCTGATGACAGCCCAGCGGGCCAGCGGGAAGCAGCCAGCTGAGCTCTCTGGGAGCCAAGCCCATCCCCATGAAAGCCTGAGGTTTTAGCCTCAGGGGGGACACAACCAGCCACTGCTGGAGGGACTTCAGATCACCAGAAACTGTGGAGGTTTCCAGAATTATCAACCCATAGATGCTCAGGACAAAGTGAGAGGTCCGTGCAGTGTGAACTTTGGGACCTGGGAATTTGGGAGTGTGATCCCAGCTTTTGCCTCTGGGGCAAGAAGCAGCTGAGGCATGGGGGATGTGTAGCCACTGCCACTCAGATACGTCGGAGCTCCTGGCCTGCGGATTGTAGGGGGACCAAGCCACTAGTCTGAGGGGTAATCACTCTTGCTTTAACCTGCTTGGATCTGGATCACTGTCTGCGGTGGAGGTCCTGGGGTGCATGACCAGTGTGCCAGAGCTTGTGGAGCCTTCTGAGAGGGCAACCAACTAACAGCTCCAACAGCTGACAAAACCCTAGCAATTGGGACAAAGCTCCCCCCTCTGGTAGCAGAGTTCTACTGTGGCAAAAAGCTCAAAAGTCAAGTAATTGAGTGGCAACATGAGCAAACGAGGGAAGCAAGGCAAGCACAACTGTCTGACTTTGGATTCCTTTTTTGGGGACAAGAATCACCTACCCAGCAAAACTGAGTATCATGTTTCAGGGGAAAATATGGTCATTCAATGGAACAGAGGACTTTCAAGCATTCTTGATGAAAAAAAAAACAGAGTTGAAGAGAAAATTTGACATTCAGATATAAGAAGCAAGAGAAGCATGAGAAGGTAAACAAGGGAAAAGAAATCATAAGGAACTTATCAAAGTTGAAGTACTTGCATTCCTACATGGAAAAATGATAATTGTAACTTATGAAACTTTTCTCAGTATGAGAATAGTTGAAGGGAATAGAAATGTATATTATATACAAATATATGTATGTATACATACATATATGTCTATATAGGAAGGTATATAGATGGATGAATACATATGTATGTGTATATATGTGTACAGGTATACATAGACAGAGGGCACAGGACCAATTGAATAGGAAGGGATGATAATTAAAAGGTGAAATTAAGAGGTGAGAGAGGAATATAATGAGAGGAGATGGAGAGAGATAGAATGGGGGTAAATTATCTCTTTAGAAGAGGTAAGGGAAAACTGTTACAATGTATGGGAAGAACAGGAAGGCAAAAGGTAATGAGTCAACCTTATTCTCACTGAATTTGGCTTAGGGAGGGAATGACATGCACACTAAATTGGGTATCTTACCCTATAGGAGAGTAGGGGGGAAGGGGATGAGAGAGGGAATGAGGGAAGGGAGGACTGGCTGTGGAGGAGGGAAGTTGGAAGTACCCATTTTTTAAAAGGGACAGGATCAAAATAAAGAAAAGAACAAGGGTGGTTGGGATAGGATGGAGGGAAATATAGTCAGTCTTTCACAATATAACCACTATGGAAATGTTTTGCATAGCCACACATGTACAACCTATATTGAATTGCTCATCTTCCCAGTAAAGGGGGGGGGGTGATGAGTGTGGTAGGGAAAAAATCTGCAATTCAAAGGTTTAAAATCAAATGTTTAAATATATAATAATAATAATAACTATTATTATTATTTTACATTAACTGGGAAATAAGATATACAGGCACTGAGGCATAGAGATCCACCTTGCCCTACTGGAAATTCAGAGTGGGGATGGGGGAAGATATTAAACAGAGCAGATTGGGGGAGGGGATATTCAATAGGATCACTGTTTTGGGGTGGTAGGTAGGGGGAAAATGGGGAAAAAATTTGTAACTCAAAATCTTGTGAAAATGAATGATGTAAAATTAAAAATAAAAAAACTGTATTAAAAAATAAAAGCAAAAACAAACCAAAAAAAAGTGCTATATCATCTGTACCATGATAAGGGGGAACATTATGAAGTCTCCTTGAAGGGAGAGGGGAAGACTTCCAGCAAAAACATATGTAGGAGTTCACTTGGAAGAACTCTGCAATCTAACTGGATTACAGCTGTTGCAGTTGGTTGAAAGGTTGGCGCTATCCTCCACGATTGCAGAATTTAAAGAAAGCTGATGACATATGAAGCATTAGAAGAAAAACATACCATTTGCCTTTCCTGGACTTAACAGGTAGCCAAGTCCTTGGGAGCTCTTGAAAGAGAACTCAACATTTTGTGGAAATTCCCAGGCCAACCATGTTCACTTCTTCACTCCTCTCTGGGCTCCACTCCTAAGTCTCAGGACTTCTGTCCCCATTGTGTCCTTTCTCAGGTACCTTCCCTCCCACTCCCACCTTTTCAGCTCTCTCTCATTGGTTGTCTTCCCCCATTAGAATGTAAATTCCTTGAGGGCAGAGCTTGTTGTTTGTCTCTTAGCTCTTAGCACAACTTCTGGTATGTGAGATGAGTTTAAGAAATGCTTGAGTTGGTTTCCTTGATCAAATCTGACCTAGTTCTCTCTGATTTCAAGTAAAGTTCTTTCACTACACCATGCTGGCTCAGTTAACACACTAATATAAGTAAACTTCATGGTGGGCTAGTACAAGGCTATTTCTATTAGTGGTTACAAATATAAATTCTTCAGTCACCTTCCTCTTTCTGATTGTGGATGTCACCTTCCTTCCTCTGTGGGGAAGGGCCTAGTCTGACTAGACTGCCTCAGAACTGTTAAGTATTATCCTTATTTTATAGATTTAATTGTATATTTTATTGCTTCATTTTACAAACAATGGAATTTGACTTGCTTAAAATCACACAGCTTGTATCTGTTAGAGCTGGAACCCAAACTCTTATCTCCTGAGGATTCTGTACTTTTCCAATGATGTTCAAAAGATTCTAGAGCAGCAGGACACCCCTCATATCCTCAGGCTCAGTCTAGGACTTGCTTCTTGTGCTGATTCTACTGCAGGAAAAGGAAGGAGCATTGAGAATAAGCATTTTGTTACTACTCACTGACCTGTCAATTCATATTAGGCCAGCCAAAGATAGAATAGCAACCAATTGAAAGGCAGAGGTGGGATGACCACTAATTTGACTGATGTCAGTTAATGCTTTGACCCTCCAATGACATTGATGAAAAATGGGAAGTGCCGTGGTTTCTTCTCCCAACATTTTAAGGTGTCTAAAAACACTTTCTATCATTTCATTCATACAAAAGTCTTGAATATGGCCCTATACAGATAGCAATTGCTATTAAAAAAATTCAGGGGAGAGGTCGATGTGGAGCAGCATAGAGGGGGAAGCTTCCGGGCAAATGTGAAACTTCAGTCTCAAAGCATGGCTAGTCAGTCTATTAATACACATTCATTATGTACTATATATCAGGCACTGTGCTAAATGCTGAGGATACAAATATGAAAAAGACAGTCCTTTCCTCCAAGAACTTACAAACTGAGAGAAGACAACACATAAAGGAAGGTGAAGAGGGAGGAGGGAGGAAGTATCCTCCTTAAATATGGGCTTTGGGAAGGGCTCCTCACTTTGCCCTAAATCAAAGGAGTCCCAGGATAGAAGATATGTTGAGGTGTAAGGACCAAGGCTAATGCAATATTTCAGGATGATGAGGTTCCTGCAGGCATGATGGAAAAATCCAAAGAAGTGTATCTGGATAGGGATGGATTCAAATTGGGGTAAATGAGCAGAAGTTTAGCCTCACTGATGTTTCAGTCTCTTGAAAACTGCAGGTACCAGCAAGTAACTTGGTCCATCTTCAGAGCAGTCCACATATGACTATGTTAGAGTGCTGTTTTCTAGAGCGTGAAAAGAGAGACTTATATATGCTAGCTACTCTATATTTCAGTGTGAATAAGAGCTCTACTTGGAAATCTCTGAGGGTTTTTTTTTTCATACTGTGACAATAGTCTAATTCCAGTAAACATCCAGCTACACTATTTGATAAATATTACTGACTCTACCTTAGTCAGGGCTTGATGCTGAGTTGTAGAGGATTATGTTAATTAATGGAGAGTAGTTTCAAAACTTTGATTCAATTTATTTGAACAATATCTAGTGGGTATACAATATAAGGAAAAGTAAAAATATATAAGATGATTCATCGATGACTCAGATTGAGGGGAACCTTAATGTATCAAGAGTCTAGCTTGCACCCAAGAAGTAATTCCACTACAGCATTCTTGACAATTTGTCATTCCCTTCAGCCTTGCCTTGAAGACCTCCAGAGAGGGGAAATCCATTCCCTCCTGAGATAGCTCATTCTACTTTTGAACATTTTAAAATTTTAAACAGTTTCTCTAGAAGAAAATAAGGGGAAGGGTACTTTTTGAGGATTTACTGCTCACTTTGAAGAGTTTTCTATCAACTTGACAGGATTATAGATCAAAAGTCTTTTGGTGGGAATGAAGGGGCACTTCCCTGAATAGAGGAATTGCTTTGGGTGCCATATTGATAAGACACAGGAAACTCAATATTAGCTAACTGAGATGACCCTTGGGGGGATGGACTCCCACCAAAGGGACTACTGCTTCCCATGAAATATAGAAACCCAAGCTGGAGAACTGCTAAGTTTGAGAGTTCATAGGATCAAACCATTTAAAAAGGTTTTCCTGTCATACCACACTTGGAAGAAAGAAGATCATTTATATACTTTCTGCACAGCATTCTATTTGAATAGCAAAGACACAGACTCTTTGGAGAAAAGAAGATTCTCTCTATTGTTTCCAAGTAGCAGCCTATATGTACAGCAAAGTCAACAGGCTCCTCAGACAATGAAAATCCAATGGGAAGGGGATTACTTGTTTAGCAGCTCCCAAAGCTTTTTTATCGCTAGCAGATGTCTAAATCACACAGTGATACCATGGGTCTTGGGAGGAATATTTATGACCCTGTGGGACAGAGGGATTTCACTAGAATATCAGGGCTCTGGCCTAAATTATAATCCTCAAGTCCAATTCTGTTTTAAGGGAAATATTTGAGTGATTTATCCATTTCTGTATTTGTTTGAGGGATTCTGTGAGTCCTCTGTGACTTCTGTATTCCACCGATGTTAGAAAAAGTCTGTCCTATATTTAGTATGCATTTGGTACCTTCAATTGTGATAAAGGATTTGAGGACCATTTTATGCACATTTGAGTAAATATAGGCCTAGGCTATATCCTAAGTACATTATAATATTTTCCTGGATTGACTACCAGTTGAAGCAACAAATCAAAGACAGATAATAACTCTCTTGAGATTACCTGCCCAGGATCAGATGCTGCCTGTGGGCCTCCAGGGCTTTTTGGTTGAGCGTGGGCTTCATTTTACTCTTAAAATTGAGCCTCGCTGTCTTCTTCTCTGTAACTTGCATCCATCACTCCTCATTCAAAGCAAAAAAAAGTCTAATATATTTTCTGATCTTCCTCTTCTACATGAAGATTAAAATATCAACTCTCCAACATCTTTGTTTTTTTTTTTCTTAACTAAATAACTCCCATTCCCTTAACTAGTTCTCCTATGTTATGGCCTCCAGTCCCCTTATCTAGACATTCCAACTTTTCAATCTTCTTTCTAAAATGTAATTCCTATAAGGAACACTATACTCCAGGTTGGGTCTGTCCAGAGGTCCATCTTCTCCTTCATTAGCTGTCACAGAATAAAAAAGGCACTGTCTCATCTCTCAAGAAGTTTATCTTAAGGGATTTGAGGAGTACCAGAATAAAGATGATGAATCATGGAATGTGATCAGAGCACAGCTGAGATCCAGATAAAGTCCTACAGGAAAATCTGAGGCACAAGAGAATACTTTTAGCAACCGGAGCAAATAATTTCTAGTGTAATAACAATTTCTCACATTTTGAAAAGTGATTTTTACCCATAATTTCATTTGTTCTCTACAACAACCTTATGTGATAGGATAGGGCTCATTATTCCCATTTCACAACCAAGAAATGTAACGAGTTGCCCATGAACACATAGTGAGTAACAAAGCCAAAAGGACTAGAGATGAGGTCTCCTGATATCTAGTGCGCATCTCTCTATAACAAATGTTTCCATGAAGATAGAAAGTAAGTGCTAAGAAATGATCAACTTGTATAATTAAACTGGTTAACTATATGGTCAAGAATGGCGAAAGGGAGAAAGAATGTGGAGCAGACAAAGGTAAAAAATGGGGAGAGCAAAGAGAGCTCATGTATCTGGAGATCAGGCTGTATAAGAATATGTTTTAGAGGAGCGAAGCAATGAAAGAGAGTTCTAAGGTCTTTTTCCAGTTCTTTGATTCTCTGGACACTAAACATTAATGAGAGGGAATAAGATGGTAGCTGATTTAATACCAATTAACAAACATTTGTTAAATCGCTACTATGTGCTAGAAATTGTGCTAGATTCTGGGGCTGCAAAGCCAAGAACAAAACAGTCTCTGACCTCATAGTAGTTTAATGTGGCTATATGGAAAGGGGAGGGAAGCGAATAAACATTATATAGTACCTCCTACCTACAAGGCACTGTGCTGTGTGTTTTTTTTTAGAAATATTATCTTATTTGATCCTCAAAATAGCCCTCTGTGCTATTATTATCCCCATTTTACAGTTGAGAGAACTGAGGCAAGCAGAGAGGTTAGGTGTCTTGCCCAAAGTCACACAGCTAGTAAGTGTTCAAGGCTAGATTTGAACTCATGTTTTTCTGACTTCAGGCCTAGTGTGCTTACCACTGCACCACCAGTTGCCTCTAAATGCACACATACACACATACATATATGTACATTATGTTACACAAAATGTTTTTGTGGGGGTAGAAAGCACTAGCAGGTGGAGGAATCAGGAAATTCTTCAATAGAAGAAAGCACTTGAGTTTTGAGAAATCAGGGATTCTAAGGACCAGAAGTGAAGACAGAATGCATTTATAGGGTGCACAGCCCAAAAGGTCATGGATACAAGAAATGGAGTGCCATATATGTGGAAAAGTAAGAAAGCCAGGTAAGCTGTACTGAAGAGTAGGGGAAGAGAAATGAAGGGTTTTATATGCCCAGCAGAACAGTTTATATTGGATCCCAGAGGAAACAAGTAACTATTGTAGTTTCTTGAGAAAAAGAGTGACATACACAGTCAGATCTAAGTATTTGGGGTTTCTATATATAAATATAAAAGCAGTAACTAGGTGGCACAATGAATAGAGCAACAACCCTGGAGTCAGGAGGATCTGAGTTCAAATCTGACCTCAGACACTTAACACTTACTATCTGTGTGACCTCGGGTAAGTCACTTAACTCCAATTGTCTTTTTGGAAGGGGGGAGGCAGGGCAATTGGAGTTAAGTGACTTGCCCAAGATATATATCTGAGGACTCTCTTTGGAGGATCAACACATTCCTATACTAGTTGGGTCCCAGAGAGACATTCCTGAGCTTCTCTGAAGTGGGAAGTTTCGAAGGGGACTCTGGGGAAGGCTGGAAGGAGGAATTTAGAGAAAGAAAATTGTCAGTTATTTATAATGCCAGACTTTTAGACATCGGCATGGTAGCATGGTGGCAAGTGAAGGAGGTTCCATTGCTTCTGCCTATTCTGGACTTTGGATGGGATGTGGTACTCTGCCAGTGATGGGGACCACATGCCTCTTTCAGAATGGCAGTGGCATCTACAGATTACTGAAGATGGCATTCTTAGTGCAATTTACAGAAGTCAAGACTAAGACATTTCCATGATAGTGATCAAGACTCAAATGCCATTTCCCTTCTTCTAAGGTGAGTTCCAACCTTTAAATGGTGGTACAAGGCTGGATCCCTAGCCATAATATTGGAGACCTAATTGGAATTGTAATCTTCAGCTCTAGGGTATGGGAGATGAATTGCTTTGTTAAACAGTCAGAAAGAGTAGGGGAGTGTTGGCTGATTATGATAATTCTCCTGCTATTTACCCTACTATCCACTGTAAGTAAATAATTCTTATGTACCACTATAATGCAAGTAATGTGAATATTATCAACTTGCTATTGGCTTAATAGGAAGAAAGTATTTAGAGAGGTAAACTAATGAGGCCCAGCATAATAATTTGAGTATCTAAGAAACTAATTTGGGGTACAAATATTAAAAGCTAACAGAGGAGACCTGATATATAAGAGTAAAGTTGCATTTCAAAGTACACTCTCTTTAGTACAGAGAGGGGTTCAAATATCCTAGCCTAGTAACACCCCTCCCCCAACCCTGAACCCAAAGCTATCCAAGAAAACCACAGGGATCAATAGCCAAGAGAGTAGTGCTATGGATTCATTTAATTATCCCAGTTACATTGGAGAACTCACTTTAAACATGGTCACTCAATATCACTTAGCAAAATATGAGCAGAGGACAAGAGAAGGTTATAAACCCTCTGCTGCACAAAGCCACAAAGAAAACTCCATATAGAAGTAGTCACCCTGATTTATGAGTTGGTAGCAATCAAGACAGGTAGGGCCAGAGGCCTATTTCTATTTCCTATTGTCTAAATATTGCATTCTCCTTAATAAATGTGTAATTGGAGAGGGAGTGAGCATTTTGATTTGAGCAACATCTATAGAATGCCAGGGTCAGCACACAATTGAAGTTGTAGAAGAGAGCTTTAGAACACTGAATATGAGAGCTACAATGGACCTTAGAATATAGAATATAAAGTGCAAGCTTATGAGTGGGGGTTTCATTGAGACATTGACTTTGTTCCATTATTGGTACTATATTAGGTGACAACAAGCACCTTTGAATAAATCAATCAGAGGTGCGAACTAAGTGCCATAGAAAGTCTTCACAGATTGGTTGAGTGACTTGGTCATGCCCTACTGGGCTTGTATTAAACCAGTATTGAGCAGTTCTAGTTAAGACCCTAAGAAGGAATCACTTGACAGGGAAGGATAAAAGCCTTAGACTAAGTCTTCTTTCTCATACCCCCTCCATAGAGCAGAGAAGAATCTTTTGAAATTTGGAAGGTAGAGGACTTTTCTCATTAATGTTCTAGTCTAAGCAGAGTACCTGGAATAGTGGGTACAATGTCTGCTTTGAGAGAAAAGGCCAAACTAGACCCATTGTAGAAACTCATACTCAAGTTTCTCCCAGTATCCTAACAGAGAAGTTGCACCATGTCCAAGGGGACTTTATGAGCTCCCCACAAAAGGGGAGAAAAGCATTTTTAGCAATCAAAAACTAGGAGTAATTCCTTTCCTACATGTACTCTCTAAACTTGAGTCTACTTTCCCTTAGACTGGAGAGCATGTTGCAAACTCTTAAGGGATGTAGTATACCAATTGTACCAACTACATTAATATGCTCACATAAATTAACACATTAATTGTACCACTATAGTAAATAGTGGTCTCTAAAAACTAAGTCTGACTGGCTAGTTTATATCAATATAACCATGGACAAAAGTACACTATTTGGGGTTCATGAGCTATAATAAATTAAAGATGACCTGATACCTCTCAGGGTTAACCTTAGACTTCCAAGAAAAGATATAGTGGCTCTCCTCTGGTGACACAGCCTGTCTGTGCAAATGGGAGTTGGAAGGATAACCCAAGTCTACACATTAGCTTATCCTGGGATGCTACTAACCAAGGCCTCGACCACCTGCAATAATCAAGGCCCTGTGCTGGTACCTCTTCATTACCCTGGGGATTATGTGCTTTACCCTACCCCAGAAAATGTTTGGTGAAACACCTAGCTCTCCATGATTTTCAGAGAGATGACTACCTGTTTTCCTTATCTCTGCCATTTTGAAGAAGCAAATGCTAAAATTATTAATGCAGACATATACTATGTATTGATTAATCTAACTAGATTTATAGCTTGCAGTCTACCAAATGGAAAAAGATCTATTCTTTGCCCTTACATGATACATTTTCAGTGCCACTCAATCATATCACCATGGTTTTGCTATATAATTCTTTATAAAGTTTTTTTGATAAGGCGCCTATTGCTGCTCATAAACCAAGTAGCAAAAAGACCTTTCCTTCATTAGGCAAACCAACTCAATGAGCATATTTCAGGTGCATAGGTTCAAACCTTCCAATCTCAGCTGGCTGAAAGGAAGATGAATCAGACTTGGAAGGGACCTCAGTCATCTAGTCAAATCTATACATGAAAAGCGTCTTCATTACAACCAACTTTGAAAATATTTTCAAAAATGCCCAAGAAGGGGGAAGTCATCACTTCTAGAGGGAGCCCATTTTTGGAAAATCCAACCTATTAGGAAGTTTTTCTTGATATCAAGCCTAAACTGGCTTTGAACATAACAAGTCTACCTCCTCTTTCACATGACAATCCTCCAGATACTTCAAGACAACTATGATGCTGCCTCCCCATTCTGAATCTTCTCTTTTCAAGGCTAATCAGGCAAAGTCAAGTCAAAAAGCATTTATTTATTAAGTTTCTACTATATGTCAGATATTGGGCTAAGTGCTGGGATACAAGGAAAGCCAAAAAAACCCAACAACAACCAGGCCTTACTCTCAAGTAGCCCACAGTCTAAAAGGGAAGACAATATACAGTCATGTTCAAATGAGTTATATATAGGTGAATTGGAGATAACCTCAGAGCCAAGACGTCAAAGGGCATTGGGAAAGACTTCTTGCAGAAGACAAAATTTTAATCAAAACTTGAAGGCTGGAGATGAGGAACATCCCAGGTATGTGGGATAGCTAGTGGCAGTTCTCAAGTCCAGAGATGGAGTGGCTTATGCAAGGAATAGCAACCATCTTCAGTTACTTCAACTGATTCTCCTATGACTTGAACTCAATACCCTCACCATTAAGGCCCACAATCTCTTCACATTCACTAGCACATATCCAGCTAACAACTCCTGTATTTAACTATTTTGATAATACGAGTGATAAAATACTATTGGACTGTAAGGAAAGATGAAGGGGACGGTTTCAGAGAAACTGGGAATAATTGTATGAACTAATGAAAAATGAAATGAGCAGAACAAGGAGAACAATTTATACAACAGTATTTTGGGTAAAGTCAAGCGACTTTGAAGATCTTAGGGACTCTGATCAAGGCAATTACCAACTGTAATTCCAGAGGACTCATGATGAAATGATAACAATAATAATTAGCATTCCCAGGTTTGCAAAATGTTTCATTTGATCTTCATGACGATCCTGAGAGGTAAATGCTATTAATATCCCCATCTCAGAGTTGAGGAAAATGAGACAGACAGAGGTTGAGTAATTTGCCCAAGGTCACACAGTTAGTAAGTGTCTGAGGCCAAATTTGAGCCCAGGTCTTGAACCCAGAACCCTGCCTCCAGTTCTAGCAGTCTCTCTACTCCACTGATTAGTTATGTGAAATGTATCATCTACCTCCAAAATAGAGAGGTGATGAATTCAGAGCACAAATTGAAGCATATACGTATGCATATATATTTGTTTTGCTTCACTGCACATTTTTATAACATATTTTGTTCTTCTTTTCTCAATGTGTGGAGAAGGGGATAATTGGAGGTGAAGAATTTGGAACTAAAAACAAAATAAAATTGAATTAAATAAGGAAAGTTTATGCACTGGTTGTATGTCGGATGCCATTTCTGCTTTGAGCAGATCCTCTGAACTTCTGCCCTTTCTTTCATGAAGAGTTCCCTTTCAGCTACGATCTGCTCCTACCTTAGACCCAAACATTATATACTTTCATTTCTGCATTTCTTCAATGTATCTATGACAGCTATGATAGTTATCTGTTTCTTATTCCCATACATATAGTAGACTGTGAACTCTGTAAGGACAGGTATTGTGTTCTACAAATTTCTTACCTTTCATGGTACCTAACAGGACATTTTGCACACAGAAGGTCCTTAATAAAGGAGTGTTGAAGTTGGTTATGCCCAACCTGACCTCAATAGTAGATCAGATTCTGGGGGCAAAGCAAATGTAGGAATTCAAATCAGAGTGCTAGAGATGGATTTTTAAAGTTATCAGGTGATACATGAGAGAAAAAGGAGAGAGGAATGAATTAATGAGGTGGAGCATAAGTTGAATGATGGTCCTCAAAGTGTCTACAATATTGACCTCTTCCTTTAAAACAGGTTTTAACAAGACATCTGAAAAAAAATATAGGGACAATTAGGAGGCAATGAAGATTTGCAAACACTGTTTCAATGGTTGTCAGGTGAGGGAATCTCTGCGAGATTTGAGTAGTACATAAAGCAGCAGAATGAGCTATTAGGAATTCTATAGGATGGGGAAAGTCAGTTAATCAACAAACATTTCTCAAGCATTTGTTGTGTGCCAGGCACTGTGCTTCTGAACTAATAAATGGCCTCTTTCTCATTTGAGGAGTCCAATCATAGAATCAGAGAAGTTTCAGATCCCTAGGTCATAAGATTTAATGATTGAAAGGAACAGACATCATCTAGCCCAATACTCACATCTCCTACTCCAAAGGGCAGCTTAGATTCCCAGCTGATTTCAACTCCCCTTGTGTTTCTAGGGATAACCCTAAGGAGATGGGATCTAACACTCTTACTCATGAGTTACCTTCTGGTGTCCACTCCAATACTGATTAAGCAGTAAACATCTCACAAAAGTATTGACTGGAGGAACTGTAAATGTTTAGCCTAGAAAAGAAAAGGCTTACCTCTGTAGAGAGTTGTGAGAAATACATTGTATGAACCTTAAAGTATTATGAAAAAGTGTTATTATTGTAATATCATCATCACATGACTGTTGCCTTCAACTGTGTAAAGGGCTGTTACTTGACTGCTTAACCCCAAAGGCTAGAACTAGGGGCAATGAGTGGGTGTTGCAGAAGAATGGATTTCACCTCCAGAGAAGGAAGGCTTGCCTA
This sequence comes from Petaurus breviceps papuanus, assembly GCF_028583685.1. Classification (NCBI taxonomy): domain Eukaryota; kingdom Metazoa; phylum Chordata; class Mammalia; order Diprotodontia; family Petauridae; genus Petaurus; species Petaurus breviceps. Next base: position 13,234,192 of record NW_027187460.1, on the reverse strand, counting down.
ATTGTAAGAGTTGAGCATAAATGGAATGGTGTGCCACATATGTCTTGACCATGTCACTGGTGTTTAAATGAAGGATGAATGACCATCTGTCAGGATGGTTTAGAGGGGATGTATTAATAGGCTCTCTAAGACCTTCACCAAGTCTACATAGGATATTCTGTGGTTGATTAATCAAGCAAGCAACAAGCATTTATAAAGCATTATTCATGAGGCATTGTGTAGATATAGGTATCTAGGTGGTGGAATGGCTAGAGTGCTGAACCTACTATAAAGAAGACCCAAGGTCAAATCTGCTGTCAGACTAGTTGTGTGACCCGGGCAAATCACTTAAACTCTGACTGCCTCAGTTTCCTCATATATAAAATGAGAACAATAATAGGACCTACCTCTCTGGGTTGTATACACTTTTTGTCTAATGGTAGCCATCTCTAGGGTGGGGGAGTAGGGAAGAAAAAAGAGGAAAAAGAAAAAAATTACATTATAACTTTATCGTATATTTTAAAAGAATAACAAGTTGTACATAACAGATTTGTAGTTTCATGTTCAATCATCATTTAAAAATATACTGTTATGGGAAAGCTTGTTTTATTCCACAAATTAAAAATAAAATAAAATTTTAAAAAATAAAATAAATTGATTAAAAAAAGAGAGAAATAGACAATGAAACCCATGGGAGCTGATGAGGTCACTAAGTGAAAGATCATAAAGGGAAGGAAGAAGATGACTGCACAGCACCAATATGCTCTCAAAGGAGAGCTTGTTCTATTTAAGATATGAATGTTCTCTTGCAAATGGAAGTGTTCAGTCACTGCCTGGAATGATTTTTCTTGCTCTAAGGTGAGCTCCCTTCTGCTTCAGGGAGCATGGAAAGGAGAGGAGAATTTCTCACCTAATCTGTCTGAAACCAATACACTTACCTTGGGTTGGGATTTAGCAATACTTTTCATCTTTCACAGTTACTGGGCCCAAAGTCACAAACTAAGCATGACCCATTGTACTGGGAACCTGGGCACTAGTCTCACTCCCAGATCGATCTCATCAAGCCCTGGCTGCTTCTTTTAATAAGAAAAATGCTGCTTGAAACTGAATCTGATCTTCTTAAAGACATTATTGGCTTTTTGAAAGGTGTGCTGGATTATGATGAATAGGGGAACTTGGGTAAACCTAATAGAGCCCATGTTTCTTTATAACCTGCAAAGGGATCCAGAGTAAAAGGAAAGGAGTGGAGAAAGTGTGTGTGTGTGTGTGTGTGTGTGTGTGTGTGTGTGTGTGTGTGTGGAGAGAGAGAGAGAGAGAGAGAGAGAGAGAGAGCTAACAATTTTACATCTGGTCATCTGGTATAGGGCATTTCTCTGGTAGTTAGAAGTACTATAGGGTCATATACCCTCACTTTTCAGGGGTTGCAAATTCAGAGGAAGCACAGTAGCATCTTATTTATCTGGAACTGAGCTATTCACAAACCTCACTAATCCAGAGCATAGCAGAGAACCAGAAAGTCAGCAAAAAAAGGCCTATAAGAAACCAAAATCCTTTGTTTAGCATTCAAAACCCTCATCATTTAGCCTCTCTTCTGTTTCCAGTCTTCTGCTGCCTTATTCCCCAGAGAATATTCTTTGATCCAGTGTCACTGGTCTCTCAGTTGCCACACAAAGAAGACACTCCATCTCTCAGATCTGGGCCATTTTCTCTGGCTGTCTCCCACACCTGGAATGTTCTCCCTCTTCATCTCTGCTGACTGGCCTCCTTCAAGTCCCAACTAAAATTCCATCTCTTATTAGAAGCCTTTCCCAGACTTTCTTAATTCTAGGTAGGAATTCCCTCTGTTATTTACTTCCTATTTATCCCATATATAGCTTTCTTTACATAAATTTGATTGCATATTGTCTCTCCCATTAGCTTGTAGGCTCCTTGAGGGCAGGGACTATCATTTGCCTCTTGTTGTAACCCTGGCACTCAACACAGTGCCTGGACTCATAAATAGGTACTTACTGTTTATCGATTTTTAAATTTTTTAAAATAATATCAAAAGCCCATATTTTTCATTTATATGAGAACACCACAGATGCTTACACAGAGCCTATTTGCTCCTATTTTACACATAGGCCTAACAGAATTGCATATCTTAATTCAGAAATTATAAACAGGTAAATAGAAGTAGTGCCTGCCATCACAAGCACACTAACAGCATGAAGAAATGATAGTTGGCTTCCTGACAGCCAAGGAAGAAACAGAAAAGCTATTTTAAAAAACCCACCACCAACAACAAATAAATCAATGCTCAAACTCAAGTCACAGCCTCCAGAGGTTATTTAATGGATAGTCTTCTTTTTTAATGGATATTCTTATGGAAGCACAAAGCTTAAAGTGAACTCAGATTATATATAGTGTAACATCTATTTGAACACAAACCCACTCCTGTTGGATGTGAGGGGCATCTCTTTCCTACTCTAAGTATTAGGAAGCTTTATTTTTTTTTCTTTTTATATTGGACTGAAATCTGTCTTTCTGTACTTATACCCATTATCAATCAGTCAGTCAATAAGCATTTATTAAGTACATACTGTATGCCAGATTCTGTGCTAAGTGCTGGGGATACAAAAAACAAAAAGCAAAAGATAGTCTTTGCCTTTAAGGAGCTCGCAACCTAATATGGAGGGGACAGCATAAAAATAACGATGGGCAAAAAAGCTATATACAGGATAGATTGGGAATAATCAACAGAAGGAAGGGACTAGCATTGAGTGATCAGAAAACTGTTGTTCTAGAATGGATTTTAGCAACTTGAAGGAAACCAGGGAAGGTAGGAAGCAGAAATGAGGAAGGAACGTAGTCTAGGCATGGAGGGAAGCCAGTGAGAACATCCAGAGTTGAGAGAGGGAGAGTTTTGTTCCAGCAAGAGCTAGGAGGCTAGTGTTACTGGATAACAGAATCCAGTCCATCCTCAACATTTGTGGGTTTAACTTTCGAGACTTAAAACTATTTGTATGATTTTATTATTAATTTTTGCTTTTGCATTGGCAACCACCACATTCTGGGCTTTGCTCAATGGAGAAAAAGAGGCACAATGTGTGTAAGATTGTGGATCAACTGGCATCATACTAGCTAGTTCACTGGTCTTGTTCACCCTACTATTGTAAAGAACTCTTTGTGCATTCATTGCATATTTTCATTGTTTACTTTTAAAACTCAAGTTTTTTGTTGTAATTATGCCCCCAAAGCATAGTGCAAGTCCTTTGGCTCTAAACTCAAAAGTGCAAAGTCAGTGATGTGGCTTAGTAAGAAAATAAAGGTGCTAGATTGTTCTGGGATGTCTGCAGCCTCTATCAGCCTAATTGACCATTGCAATGTCAAGGTTAAATATCAACTTGCCTCTGCTATTCTTCTATACTCAGAGACCCTTAAGGATCCCAAACAGTGCAGGAAGCAGACATCACAGATAGACTATTTCAACCTGGTGTGTCATTCATGATCTCTAATTCCATTCACCAGCCATGAAGGACAGAGTATGGGAGGTGATGTCAAGACATCACCAATCTTGCCATCTGTCTTCCAATAGCAGTGACTCCCTTGCTTTTCAGAGGGCAGATAAGGTAGGGAGATTTACAAATTATACAGAATACACTATGGGGAATAAGGCAGCAGAAGACTGGAAACAGAAGAGAGGGCTAGATGCTAAGCAGAGGATTTTGGTTTCTCATAGCTCTTTTTTTTGCTGGCTTTCTGGTTCTTTTCTATGCTCTGGATTAGTGAGGTTTGTGAATAGCTCAGTTCCAGATAAGCAAGATGTTACTGTGCTTCTGCAGTATACAGAGAGTATTAGCATATATGAGACTTCATAGGAAGACATAGGAGACACATAGGAAATCTCATTAATTAAATTAATCTTATTAATATGGAAAATAGTCCCCAATAGCTAATGAAAGCTTTTATTCCATATGAAATTGCTATGGCTAAAATTTATGTTAATTAAATAAGATGTTGAAAATTTCATTCATTTCATTTCTTGAAAATGTGCTTAGTTAATGAGATTTCCTATGTGTCTAGACTTTAGGGACACCCTGTAGTATACAGTTTAATGCCCTCAAACCACAATCTGACACAGTACAAGGTTAAAAAAAGTTTTAGTTTTAAGAATTATATTTGCTTTAATGTATTTCTGGTACTGTAGATTTCATGTGTTATGGAAAGTGAATATTGTCTGGAATCATTTTTTTTTTTTCAAAATTAAGATGTTAGCACAAAAGGTTACAAAAATCTAGGGAATTGCTAGCAAGAGAAAATGTTTTACATGTTACCAATTTTATTTTGTGTGTTTCATTTTATCGGTCTTTCATGGTTACTGTGTTAGGAAAAGTATGTATTATATAAAGAATTGTTTACAGAAAAGTGCATTTTCAGCAATCTTTAGTGAAAAATTACAATTTTTGGTGGTGCAGAAACCTAACCATCCTATTTTATATAGGTTCAATATATCAACATTTATGGTTTTTTTTTTTTTTGCATTCAAGCTATTTTCTAGGAACGTTAACCCCGTGAAATTTGAGAATTGTCTGTATATAAACGTGTGTGTGTATGTGCGTGTGTGTGTGTGTGTGTGTGTGTGTGTATAATGGAAAAAATGACTGAAGGGGAATAAGATGTAAGAAGACTGGAAAAGTAAGAGGGGGCCTGTGAAGGAGGATGATGAAGGACTTTGAATGTCAAATAGAGGAATAAGTTCAATTCAAATAGAGGAATAAGTTCAATTCATTTTCTAATAATCAATCCTCCAAATGCTTAAAGATGGTTATCATCTCTCCCCTAAGCCTCTTCTTTTTTTTAAAAATGTATTTACTATTAGTTTACAACATTCAGTTCCACAAGTTTTTGAGTTCCAATTTTTCTCTCTTTTCCCTTCTTTCCATCCCCCTTCCTATGGCAGCATGCAATCCAATATATGTTCTAAATATACCTTCACATTAAACATTAGTCAAGTCATAAAGAAGAATTATAACCAATGGAATGAATAATGAGGAAGAAGAAACAAGAGAACAAGTAGTTTGCTCACTCTGCATTCAGACTCCATACTTCTTTCTCTGGATATGGATAGCCTTTTCCATCATAAGTCTTTCGGAGTTGTCTTATAACCGTGCATTGCTGTGATGAGCCTGGTCTATCAAAGTCAGTCATCACAGATACCATGTGTCTGGAATTGTGTATAGATTTCTCCTGGTTCTGCTCCTCTCATTCAGCATCCATTTATATAAGTCTCTCCAGGTTATTATGAAGATTGTCTGCTCCTCATTTCTTTTACCACAGTAGTATTCCATTACATTCATATGCCACAACTTTTTTAGCCATTCCCCAATTGATCAGCATCCTCTTGATTTCCAATTCTTTGCCACCACAAAAAGAGTGGCTATGAATGTTTTTGTAAATATACATCCTTTTCCCACTTGTATGATATCTTTGGGATACAGCCCAACTTCTTCTTTAAGCTAAGTATCCACAGTCCCTCTAAATGACTCCCCTATTGTCTGTTCTCAAATGATTTGTCCCTCTAAGTCACCCTCTTCTGGACACATTCCAGTTTTGTTAACCTCTTTCCTAAAATATGACACCTCAAAACTGTATGAAATATTACAATATGTTTTGGTCTTGTCAGAATAAAATGAGCCTATATTACCTTCTTCACTCCATCTAGACACTCTGCCATTTTAAATGTAACCTAAGATTTCATTAGTTGTTGGTTCATGGTGAGCTTGTGGTCCATGAAAACTTGGAGATTTTCTCATCTTGTACTTGTGACATTGATTTTTTCTTAACCCAAGTATAAGACTTTGTCACATCTCTATTCAATTCATCTTACTGAATTCAACCCAACATTCTAGCCTGTTTAGATAGTTTGAGATTCAAACTCTGACATTCAGCATTTTAGCTATCCATTCCAGGTACAAATCCTCTACAAAACTGATAATCATGGCTAAGAAGAGCAGATAGTACTTTTTTTTTTCTCAACAGCCTTGAGGTTGTACTTATATTATAGTCAGACACCATAATTTCATTGGTCATAGCAATGGCTCTGAGTAATTAAGAGAAGTTTAAATGATAACCAGTTTAGCTCTGTTTAGCAAGGCACAGAAGTGTGGAATATATAGGGAAATGTTCTCAAATGGTTAAAGTGAAATCATATTGGTCTTAAAAGGATGAACCCTCAGCTATTCAGAAACATTGCTCCTGGGAGCAGGTAGCATTTATTTTGTATCTTTTTTTTAAGCAATCAGGGTTAAGTAACTTTCTCAAGGTTACACAGCCAGTTATTTTCTGAGCCTGGATTTTATCCCTAGGTCATCCCAACACTGGAGCTGGTGCTCTTACTCGCTGAGCCACCTGGCTGCCCCTTTTGTATCTTTCTTGATCCCCCCTCCCCTCCACATAAGGTCTTGTACCTAACAGGTGATCAATATATCTTTGTTGAAATAACACATGAATGAGTGAGTGACTCATTTTTATAGGTTTTAATGGTCATAAGTTGGAATATTTTAAGTAGGGCTAGGGAACTCCTGCTCCACTGCAGTAATCTGTTCAACTATTCAACAAACAATTATCAAGTACCTCCTATGTTCAAGGCATTGTACTTAGCTTTGGGAATAACAAAATGGAAAAGAATGCCCTTCTTGCCTATGAAATGTTTACAGTCTTCTGGAAGATTCAGGCACAAATATAGTAACTTCAAGACAAGTTGTAGAATAAGTATATAGGTAAAGTTCAGATAGGGAATCTTGAAGTGCTTGAGGAGAGAGACAGAGATCACTGGGTAGTTGGATGTATCAGGGAATACTTTGGGGATAAAAGGGTACCTAAGTTGGTCTTTGAAGAGGAGAAGTATTTTAGGTGGAGGTATAGAAAGATGACTATTTCAGACATGACTGATGATATGCATGAAGGTATCAAATGCCAGGGAGGTTAGGGCAAGACTGGGGAATCTATAGTCTGATATAGCAAGAATATGAAAGCTGGAAAGGCAACTTAGAGCCAGATAGTAGAAAGCTTTGAATGTTAAGTTTTGACTTAGTAACTTTGAAAATTATTTTGTAGGCAGAATGGCTCCTGAATGATTTTAAATAGAGAAATAGCATAATCAGTCCTATGAATTAAAAACATTTGGGCAGCTGCATGAAATATAGATTGGAGAAAATAAAGTTTGGGTCCAGGGATGAATGAGGAAGCTGTTATAATACAGTACTGATGGCCTAAACTATGGAGTTGGCTGGAAGTGTGAGTGGAGAGGATCAGGGCATCAGAAATAATGTAAGAGACAGAATAGACAGGACTTGGAAGTGAGTACAAGTACACTATCAGGCCCTGGGGGTGGGGCATAAAGCAGAAAAGAATGACCTTAGATGAGCACATAAAATATCTAATAAAAAATATCTAGAGAAAAATAAATTTAGGTAAATGAATAATAAGTGGATTGTTTGGTGAAAATAGAGGCTAGTATTCAAGGTGGGCCTGGAAAATTTAAAGTAGAGGAGTGGTGGAAAGGAGGAGGAATTGGATTCATTTCCTTTGGGCATAATGATGTAGGGTTAGGGTTAGATTGGAAGCTCCTCGAAGGCAAGAATTTTTTTGATTTTGCCTCTCTTTGTATCCCCAGTGTGTGGCACATAGTACACACTTAATAAATACTTATTGGTCCATTGATTAATTAATGCAGGCAGCTAGGAGGCACAAAGTATAGTGTACTGGACTGGGAGTCATGAAAACCTAAGTTCAAATCCAGCTTCAGAAATTTACTAACTGTTTGACCTTGGACAAGTCACTTAACTTCTCTCTGACTCTGTTTTCTTCTCCGTGAACTAGGATGATAAAAGCACCTGCTTCTCAGGGTTGTTGTGAGGAATAAATAAATTTATTAAATATTACAAATATTTATATAAAAGTGCAAGCTAGAATGATATAGTGCCAACTCTGGACTTACTCTTCTAATTACTACTTTTATTGGAAGGTTTTGTCTCCAGAAAGCTGCTGACTTCTGCTTGCATCAAGGTTCTTGGGGATAATTCTGAGAGGTTCAACATTTCCAATCTGTCATTTGTGGGCTCCCATCAGAAGTGGCCCCAAATTATTGAGTGACACCAAGTAATAAAAAGCATTATATTTCTTTTGGGATCTCTACATATATATGATATTGATATGATCTTATTTTATTTCTTCCTGAACTGATATTGTTCTATTTCTGGGGCATTTTGGAATTCCATTCAGATTGCCTTTTCAATGGCAAAGATTCAGTGGTGCCACTATAAACCAGAGGCAAAGCCAGAACCAAAATTCCAAAACAAAAACAAAAACCATAACCCAAACCTAATACCACAAATTTAGGAACCAATGACAGTTCATTGAATGTGCCAGCAAGGGAGCCCCATCCATACAGGTGGAGACTTTCCTAAGGAACAAAATGACAAAGCTTATATAGGTTTCAATTTATACAAGAGATGGATTGGATATGGAGTATCTTAGGATTGGACATTGCTGTTGCTGGGGGGGTTTGTGGGGTAGGAATAAGGGATGTAGTATCTCTTGGTTGGACAGAGTTTGTTGCTGAGCTAGTAACAGGAAAGGCTCTTCTTCAGATTAGCTATCTCATGTAACCCTGTATTAATAGATAGAACTGTCCTTGCTGTTTCTGAAATAAGGAAATGGGGATACATGGTAGGGCAGGTTACAATACAAACAGGGTCAGAGGAAAGGTAGAGGAGCTATAGACCAAAGTGGAATTGTTTTAGCTTTCTCTGCTACCCATAATTCCTCCTTTGAGATTATTAATAATCTCAAGGTTTTTTTTTAAACAATTTCCACATTAGTATCAGTCCAAGCAGAAATGATAAGCATTTTATGGAATATGAAACTGGTCCATAATACACATAGAACTAATAAAACAAGTAAAATTATAATAGGGTGGATAATTAAATCCAATATAGCTGCAGCTTTAGGGGTCACAAGCTTTTTTGACAGTATCCATGATCTTCAGGTGTCTAACAAGCATCTCCAGTGTGTTTTGCAAGGATCGGTGAGCTGACTAGATCAGGTTTGCAGAGGTATTTCCTTGACCATCTCCAGGTTCCAAGTCACTTGCAGAGATTTTATGTTACTAATGCCTGCTAGTGATAAGGCAGCATGATTTAGTAAAACTTGAAAACAATCACAATCAGATTGAACTTTCAGTACTTAGTTTATATAAAGAAAAATCAATTCCAACCAATATGGAGCTAACATTATAAACAACAAAGCTACAGGAAGAACATCAAAAAGGCTATACAATAAGGTACTTATACTTTTATTCATTATAGTAATTCAGAGGTGCTGGGATATTGCAATAACAAGCTTAATAATATTTTTAATTACCTGCCATTGTTACAGAGATTTGCTATGTAAGAAGAAGGGGCATGGTGTAACAGCATCAAGATTGGTTCTAAGGGCACAGAATAACTTAACATAGGCATAACAGATAAAATATCCTTAGTTTTGCTTGATTTCAGGTAAACATCATAGTTAACTTCTTGGAATCATCAATCAAGAGCAAAGTTCCACATTATTCACAGGATATCATAGCCATGATCAAGACTAACCATATAAAAAACATTCCTGTTCAAAAAAGAAAATAATACAAGAGGGAAAATTGGTCAACAGGATCCTAATCTTCACCTGCACCAGGTGTAATGGCAAGCACAGAAGTAGTTCACATCTTGTTTCAGCTATTGAATTAACACCTTGTTTCATTCAAGTTTCTTTTGAGCCTTATATCAAGTCTGTTAAGAAAACAGAATGTGTGAAACCCACAATTTGTGAACCCTAGAACTCATGAACTCCTGCAACAGGAAGGGGAGGAGCTGATGACTATATGTAAGGAGAGGCCCAGGCTAGAGAAAGCAGAACTGATAAGAGGACTCTTCTGGTGGCAGAGTCAAGGAGAAAACTTGTGGTATCCCAGCCCTGTTTGTCTGCTCTGTCTTTGTTGATGTTTGTTTGCGATACTTTGTAGAGAAGCCCTGGGACCTTACTGGAAGCCCTGAAAGAGGATTTTCTGGTTGTATGTTCACAGAAGTCCTGGAGGATGGTTTTGGATGTCCTGGGACTTTACAAATTATTTGTGCTGAACTCTTAGACCTTGTTTTTGGGTCTGTGCTGATTTCCATGTTGATGATTTGTGCTGACCTCTTGGACCTTGTTTGTGGGTCTGTATTGATTTCTATGTTGATGATTTATGTTGAGTTCTGAGACATTGTTGATGGATCTAAGTTGATTTCACATGCAGATAGTGAATTGATGATGGTGCCAGCAATGTGCATGAATATTATTATGGCTCTATCAAGCTTTGTCTTCCCAGAAACAGGAACTGTGAAGGACTTGAGGTGGACTGGACACTGTGAACTTCAATATGGAATGGGAACTGGATGAAAACTGGACAAAGAGCTGAACAAGGAATTGGGAGCTGCCTGCCTTTGAACCCAGGTGAGAATTGGAGCTGAGACCATGGAAGAGGAACCATAGAAGCTGAGAGCCAGCCTTGAGTCAAGCTGAATGAAGACTTTACTTGGATACTGTGTACTGACTGAGAAGATTATGATTTACTATGACCTAGGGGTGGAAAACTTTGACTTTTGTACTTTGTGATTGAATTAAAGATTTTGTGATTGACTAAATGAATATACTTTGTTGAAAACTGTGTGACCACTTTGGTGAAAACTGTGTGATCATTTTAGTGATGTTGTTGGGTTGTGACATGGTGAATGCTGTATTTTGATTTTCTGTGACAAGTTGTAACATTGTGAATGCTGTATCTTGACTTTCTGTGAATGTTTTGCTCTGATTTGTTATTGAACTGATAGAGAGTTAGCCATACTATGTAGTCAGAAGCTTGAAAGCTGTTCACATCAGCAGAGTTCTGGAAAGCTGCTCATGCGTGGCTTTATACCAGGTCAACCATCCCCTCAAATTTCCGAGACACAGATTTGAACCTGTAGTAATTCTTGGATCAATTGTATCACACTCTCTATGAGTAGTTTCCCCTGAAATGATGGATTATTGACTTAATGATAGTTCAGATTTAATATCTGAATTAAAAACTTAGAACAATATCAAATCATAGTCCCAAGAGATTTTACCTCAATTAGCAAGTTTCACTACTCATAGCTTAGGATGAGATATAATTAATATTATTTTTCATATTGTTGCAATAACAGTTAACAATAGAATTTATCAAACCTTTCAAAAATTTCACTCAATATTCTTTTATTTTTTTCCCTTGAATTTAAACTCAGCTTCATATTTTAAAAAATCACTCCTTAGAAATTAAGAAAATCATTACAATCTGGAAATTTCATATAGTAAATGTATGAAAATTTACTCAAAACATAGAAAAAAATTGGTTGCTTAATGTAAACGTCCATCTCTTAAGGTACTGCATATTAATCCTCAAAGCAAAAATAAAATTCTAAGACTAGAGTCTGTTGAGACAAAGTTGGCTTAAGATGTACCTTCAATATATAATATTCTGGGTATAATTTAATAATTTTTGTAATCATATAAAACCTATTATCTTCTACATATATAGTCTACTGCTTTTTTTCCTTCTTGGAGGGGGGGAAGGCAGGGCAATTGGGGTTAAGTGACTTGCTTAAGGTCACATGGCTAGTAAGTGTTAAGTGTCTGAGGCCAGATTTGGAACTCAGGTCCTCCTGACTTCAGGGTTGGCTCTCCATTCACTGTGCCACCTAGCCACCCCAAGGGTTTTAAGTCTATTGCTTTTTTTTTCTATCTTCTACATATATAACTATATCTTCCATATCTCCCTATAGGTATATCTACATAATCTATCTATCTATCTATCTATCTATCTATCTATCTATCTATCTATCTATCTATCTATCTATCTATGTAAAATATGCTATAGTACTATAAGCAAACTTATAAGTCCTCTTAATTTCTTACTTTGGCTATGAATGTGATGGATGATGGATGTATTCCCATTTTGCAGTAAATCAATTAATTATTTTAGAATTTCTCAACATTTAGTAAGATCTTTCACAGAATTTATGACCTTGCCTAAGGAAGATGGGCAAGATGCCCAAGTTTACAAATAAGGAGTTTTTACAAAGTCTATTAATTTTCTTTTCCCACATAGTAACGGATTTTTTTCCTTTTAAATTATATCCAATAAAATATTTGATTGGTTTTTAATTTTGACAACAGCATCTAATAACTCAATTAATAATTTCATAGCATCTAGATCAAAAGGAGTGAAATTTCCAAGGATTCAATTTCATCATCCTCTTAATAGTATTTCTTATACAATGGTTTTCCAAAATTCACACTGAAATAAAATTTAGAAACACAATAATAACATATTGTAAAGGTAATGGGAACTTGAAGTTCTTCCTTGCCCCTTGATAATTCTAAGGGAATTTGAAGACTTTCCCTGCCCCCTAATAGGATGAGTGTAATTACACTGAGTCTTTGGTGGGAGGAGTTCGCTGAAGGGTGGAGCAAAGCCCATAGGAAATTGGAAGTCAGAGCAGCTAGACAAGATTTGGAGAAGAGGATGCTTCTGAGGTAGACAGTCTTGTGAGTAAATATTGGTCTTGTGTTGGTTTTGGGGAAGGCTAAAGGATGGTGTGATTCTCTGCTACATTGTGATGCATCAGCTTCTATGTTACTATGATTATTTCCACTTCCTGTTGTTGGGATTTGGTTTTCTGGTGTCTGAATAAATCTTTTGTTTCTGTCTTCTATCTGGAGAATCTGTTATACTTTCAATTGAGCACTATGCAGGTATATTTATAGTGACCATTGGCTCTGTAAATATTTCATTGGTACTACACATACGCAATATTATATATTTAAAGCATGAAACAAAACTTATTGCCAAATGAGATCAATTCTGTTGAATGCATCTCTAAATTATCTTTAGAAGAAAATAACTTTATTCATTTTATTTATTATTCTATGCTAATTGCATTCAAGACCAATATAGAATAATTATTTATCCAACTGTACTCTTAATGAAATTTATTTTTGTAGATTCTAAATATATTGTCTTAATTGAAATAGTGTCTTTTCCATTAAGGCCTGATTTACTTATAAAGGGTCAAGCATCATAATTATCCCAATAGAACATATCACTTAAAATGAGACTTGAATAGATTCAATTACATCTATATGTACAAATGGTATCATACAGAATCTCAATTATCCCAAGGGCCATTTCCTGCTAGTAGTTCAAAATATAAGGTCTCTGCTTTCAGTTAGTTCACTGTGAAAGATTTAATGTAGCAGTCTTATATTCTCATGCCCCTCTTTTAGGGTTCATGAAAACTTTCTAATCCTCCTATAATGACTAAAATATATCTTTTTAAAGGTCTTTCAAGGACAGTAAGCCATAACCTCTGATAAACTTTGTAATATATTCTTTATTTGTTGAAACTCTATATTTAGGTGAAAAATGTAGCAGTACATTTGGGACTGTATGTGGGACTGTATAAGATCTGAACCACATTGACTATTTTGAAATTTCTTCTAGTATGGCACTAAGAAAGTAGGGGAGAGGACAATGTTTAGGTCTCCTCAGGACCTAGATCTGTTCTGGACTGGGGATATGGCCAATGAGTTATGTTTCTTTTAAAGCAACAGGATGATTCGATGAGGACAATAAATGTTATAATAAGGGAGGAAGTAGAATATAATCCCCTTCCCATATACCCCTTCCACCCAACTTGGGATATGTTTAGCTGAGATTCCAGCAAATTATATGGAAGCTTAGAGTAGGGGTAGCTTCTGAGTATGTATATTACAGGAAGACTTCCCAATCCTTCAGGGCATATGCAATATTGTCTATCTTCTCTGCTGTGGTAGGTCGGTTAACATTTTTGACCTGAGTAATTAAAAGGCTAGTACTAGGAAGTGATCAAAATAACTAGAAGAATTGATGATGCAGGAGAGGCTGAGCCAGAACTAAATGTGCATAAAAATATTCCAGTGGAGGATCTTAAATCTCTCTTCCTTGGTGACTTTGAGTGGGATAGGCTACCATAAGCTGACAAGTGTCAAGATACACTTCCCTACCTAGCCACCATGCATCCATGAACCAACGATGCCTCCGTTTCTTTTGTCTTGATTCTTTCCTGATCTTAGATGAATGGCTATCCTCTGATGTGAGCACGTAAGCATTTGGTAGGATTGGGAGATCCATCATAGCCATCAGTGATACCACTGACAACTAATTCTGGTAAGGAGACAGCAAGCACAGCAGATGAGCACCCTGCTTGACTCCACCCAGGTGTGGATTGGTCTGAGACACCATGTCCTACAAGGAATTAGTAAAGCTGAGCAAGGGAGACTCTCACTCTCAAATGAATTTGGTAAGGTTTGAATAGGGAGAAAATGATTCCCAGAGTGAGGAATGTTGAACGTGAGGAATGCTGAACTTCCCCTTGGCCCTACATATTCTTTATATGCATGCTTTACTAGAATAGTACTTTAAGTTTGAGGCCACTCTTCCTAGGGATTACATGTATCAAAGGGAAATTTCAACTCCACCTAACCTTGTCTTGGTAGTATTGTTTTCTATCTACTGGTCTTGGTAAGTCTTCTTATTAATACCTCTCTGTAAAAGCTAATTGATGCTATTTCTCTTGGTTGGCTGATATTGATGAAGATCCTGGATGGGGTCTTGTGAGCAACAGTACTAGAATATTCCAGCTCCTCAGTATTCTATGACAATAGAATTCTGAGCGAAGATTAACCAACTGCCTGCTGGCATCTAACCTGCTATTGTGGGCAGTAATGAAGGAAAAAGCCCAAAAGGGCTATACAATAATAGAGGGCAATACAGTACATTGTGTTTTAAAGCCATCATTGAGAGGAACAACTCATATGGTGATGTCTCTTGCTACCCTTGCCACCAATACCACCAAATTTGGACCAACTGCCATAAATGGGCAGGTAAACCCAAGGTCCTTGGAAATAGCATTACTCCATAGACCATCAACCTTACTTCTAGCCTAGCCCATGAAGCCATCATCTAAGGAAACAGTTAGTGGAGATTCCTCCTCCTCAGCAATTATACCTACTGAAAACCCAGGAAAGAAAATTCTTGTCATCAGTGCCCTTGGCACTGTCTGATGTCTCAACATCAGAGATGGATATGGTCTTACAAAGGAAATGGCACTCAAGAAAATACTTTACCATCTGCTTTGCTGCTGCACCTTGATGACTATGGGACCTCTCTATCTGACTCACAGAAGACACCATGTTATCTTCCACACTAGAATGTGAACTCCTTGAGAGTGAAGATTATTACTTTTCTATTTGTATTCCCACTACTTAGTATAATGCATCACACACAATATTGTGATTCACTTATTAATTTAAAAAGTTTTATATATTATCTCAGAACCTCACAACAAACATGTATGATAGGAACAACAGGTAAATCCCCCTCCCCCCCATTTCTATAGGTGGAAATTGAGATACAGAGGGACTTCATGACTTGTCATTGGTCACACAGATTGAAAGCAAAGAATGGTCCTTCTGTGAAAAGAAGACTGGATATTAGCTCTCACCTTCAGTTTTTGCCCATTTCTAAGAGACCATAATCTTCCCTATGCTAGCCCTGTGACTGACAGCTTTCCTGGGACAAGTACATTATTTTATATTTATAGTGAGACCTGCTTGAAATTTCCCTTTATTTAACAGATTCTCACATTGTTGGACTTTTTTCCCACTCTGGATTCCTTGAAGTATATGAGGAGACATTTCAATGGGAACCTGTGAAATGTGCAGGTATTTTTATTTTAGTACATAGGAAACTAGCTTTTTGATCACTCTCCCTCACTGTGGAATAGAAGCAATGTTTTTCATTGTATAGTGCTTAGATTACAAAACACTGTTCTCACCACAATCTTTTGGGATAGGTATTGTAATTTTAAGTATTATTACCTCAATTTTACAGATGTGGAATGAAAACATAAAGAGGTAATATGGCTTGTCCCTAGTCACCAATAAAACATGTGGGAGTACAGAATATAACCCAAGTTTCCTGTCTCATTTTTTATTTCTTGGGAGTTTGAGAACAATTTTAATTTTTCAAATATGAACCTCATGGAGATAGATTCTTGACTACCTTTTTGTTGTTTTTTCTGTCATAACAATCATGTCTGGCTCTTTGTGACCTCATTTAGGGTTTTCTTGGCAAAGATATTGGAGTGGTCTTCCATTTCCTTCTACGGTTCATTTCATGAGGAAACCAAGGCAAACGAGATTAAATGACTTACCCAGGGTTACACAGCTAGCAAGTGTCTGAAGCTAGATTTGAACTCAGGAAGATGAATCTTCCTGACTTCAGGCCTGACATTCTAGCCACACTGCACTAACTGACTACAATGTACCACCACCTATTTTTGAAGCAAATTTTTTTTTGTCTTTTGTTTTAATTTTCTTGTCATACTTCACTTGAAGTCAGGGTTTAGGGTTCAGATTCAGGGTTCTTTTCACTTTTCCGGCTATTGGGACATCCAATATTTCAAACAGTTTCCAGAATAATCTCCCTAAAGCAAAAGTCTAATCATGTCATCCTGTCAAAAATTTTCACTGATTTCCTATTACAATACTTACAGAGCCCTCAGTCTTTCAAACTGGAAGGGACCTTTAAGAACATTTACGGTAAATCCCTTGTTTTACAGATGAAGAAATTAGAACCCAGGAAGTCCAGGTGATTTATAGATATACAGAGAGAGAGACAGAGAGAGAGAGAGAGAGAGAGAGAGAGAGAGAGAGAGAGAGAGAGACAGAGAGAGACAGAGAGAGAGACAGACAGAGACAGAGAGAGAGACAGAGACAGAGAGACAGAGACAGAGAGGCAGAGACAGACAGAGAGAGACAGAGACAGAGAGAGAGACAGAGAGAGAATGGACAAAGTACTTATTAAGCATTTAGAAACTTTGAGTATAAAAAAGGACACTTACTCTCAAAGGCCTTAGATCTTAATAAGGGGAGATAAAGCATAAAAGAGAGTTGGAAAGAAGTGGAGAGTTGGTAGACTTGGGAAGGACAAAGGCTACTAATGAGAAGGGAACATCCTTGGGAGAGAGCTGAACTGAGAGTGTGGTGAGCAAGGTTGGATTTCCTACCAGGGACCCACCATTGAGGTCATATAGTAGATAAAGCTCAGGTTTTGAAGTAAGATGATTTCAGTTTGGACATAGGATCTTCTTGTTGACCTCGGAGAAGTAAAAAACCTCTGGATCTCTCTCTTGCCTAGGTTATAGTCTGTTCCTGGATTTATTTTCAAAACCTTCCCTCCTTGGCAGAATTGGGTAGAATATGAACTTTACTAGCTTTGAAGAAAGACTTTATTGGAGTTATTTCCCATTCCATATGAGTTGAGAGAAAAAAAAAACAAATGTTTTTTCATTGTCAAGATTTCCAAATTTAATCATATCAGTTGCAACTTCTTTCAAAGATTTATTTGGCAAATGAAATGCACAGCATGCTTAAAAAGGAAAAGAAATGAAACATAGGCCCTAAAAGACATGAATATATGTGTATGTGTATATATATACATGCATATACATATATATACATAAATAAACATACATACATATACATATATATTAAGTGCCTGGATATAGTTATTTAACAATTGCTTGTTGACTGATTGTTGGCTTTTTTGAAAGATAGACAGGAGCCCCACAGGATGGGAGATCATGGCTATGCTGCATTACTGGAGGGAGTAGAGTACTGACATGAGTGGGTTCATAGACTTATTGAAGTACCTGCTTTTCAGTGTGATTATGAGGCTCAAATGTGACCAATATATTTAAAATGCTTCTCAAAGCTTGCAGGGTTCTGCACGTGTCGGTCATCATCAGTATTATTACTATGAATATGCTCCTATGTTTGTAAGATTCAAAAGAGAGACAAAGATTAATAGCTCATTATTGTGGCTGAGAGAAGTTGTACTTTTCCTATAACAACTCTGTAAAGTAGTCGGGACAAATACTATCATGCCCATTTCACATCTGAGGAAAGTGATGCTCGTCATAATAAAATTACCACCATGGTGTGCTGCTGCTGTTCTCGAACTGTGTGCTGCTTAAACTATTAGTTTAATTGATTATTAGTTTGGAGCAGTTCACAGTTTCAACATCAGGTCATGCTTCTTTTCTTTTTATGAGGTTCGTGAATGTTTAAGATATATTTTTATTTGCTTGTACTTTCAGCTACACCAGGGACTTCTCCAACTTTCTGTCTTGTGACATCATAGCTTTTCGAAGCCGGGTTTTCAGCAGTTGTGATAAAAAGTATGTGCCATGCTAAAATCGGTAGGGAACAGGACTGAGGATGGTGTTGTTCAATGTGATTTTAAGATGTGAGAAACTATGCAGTAACCAACTAGTGGATACATTTCATTTGTGATAGTGGTTGTTGAGAATGAAATAAATATAATATTTTTCTTACTATTTATATTATTTTTTCAAAAAGCTACTATGTTGTTAGAACATAAATCCTTACTAAATTATTTGGACCTAACTACTCAATAAATGGAACTATTTTGTATTTCTTCTGACCTAAAGGCATCATGAAGAAATTACTAAAAACAATGATGTCATTAGCCAAGAAAGCCTAGGAACCTCTGCAGTAGTGGCAAGTGCATTTAAAGGCAGAAGACCTGGGTTCAAATTCTACCTCTTCTGATTATTGCTTACTGGGTAACCTTGGGCAAGTCATCTTATCTCTGTGGGCCTTAGTTTCCTCATCTGTAAAATTACAGGGTCTATCAGATGATCATGAACCCATGCCTTACACAACTAAGCTTATTATGTAGATAATTGGTGGCGCTTCAGCTGGAGCCCAGATCTCCTTACTTCAAGTCTGATTCTTTTCCTACAACACTACTTTTCTGTTAACACTTTCTCTACACATAAGAAGACTATAATCTAATAAGTGGGATAAGGGAAAGACATATCAGACTGTTAAACATTACTAGTTATTTAGCTGAATTTCAAATCATGGTTTCTGAGGTTTCTACCAACTCTAAGATCCCCTGCTCCTGTAACTCTCTGTATGACCTTGGTAGACAATAAATGGTATGCGATCTCAGAAGGGGAGGATTCATCCACCTACTGGCATGTTCATGAAAGACTAATCTCAAGAGTTAGGATTATAGTTTGGTCATAAAAGATTAGGTTGGTCAAGAGTTAGGATTTTAGGTTGGTTCTGAAAGATAAATATAAGCTGTGAAGACATGAAGACAAAGAGCTAGAGGAATTTGTAGCTCCCACTTTTAGGTTTCTGGACTACTGCCTACATTCAGGGTCCTTACAGATCCAGATCACAGCCAAGATTGGACAAACCCTATTCTGGTAGCTAAATGATGCAGTTTAGAAAAGTAGTCACATGATAGATATTTGTACTCCACTCTTGAGAGGAGGAGTGAATAGAGGACAGCTCTGCTCAGATGTAGATGATCCAGTGGTCCAGGTAAGAGGAGGGAATTAATTGGCTACAAAAGATGAAATCCTGCATGAGTTTTGTTGGAGGAAATGAGATGTTAAATTAATGACAACCATCACAGAAACTAGAGGCTTGCAAGGAGCCTGGTTTTGACTAGATGTAATCAATTCAATTAAATTCAATTTCACGAAGATTTTCTAAAGGCCTCTTGTGTGCATGGCAATGTACTAGGATATGGAAACATAAAAGGGAAATGGGATAAGTATTTCTGAAGTGTCTACTGTGTACAAGGCATTGTGCTAAGCACTTTACAAATATCTCATTTGATCTTCACAATAACCCTGGGAAGTAGGTATTGTTATTATCCCCATATTCATATTGAAGACACTGAGGCAGATAGCAATTAAGTGACTTGCCTAGGGTCACACAGCTAGTAAGTGTCTGAGGCAAAAATGAACCAGTCCCTCTCTGTAAGAAGCCCATATTCTATGGGGTGGCTATAAAATATACATAAGCAAGTAAATTCATACTATGTTCAAAAGTAAATTGTTGTCATAGGCTAGGGCTGAATATTTTCTTATTATTACTAGTGGGCTCTTGAACTGTATGTCAGAAAAATGAGCAAGAGTGAGATTTAGTGAGGTCTCTGTCACTAGGAGTCCTCAAGTAGAAACTGAATGCCCATGTCACAAAATGGTTGTAGGGAGGATTTTTGTTCAGGCCTGGTTTCAGTAATTAGAGAATCCTTTCTAGCTCAGGGGATGGATAGTATAAATGTAGCCAGATATGAAAATCCAAGGCATATGTAATTCTGAAAGGAGATGTCAGTAATTAAATTTCCATCACATGGGTTTCCTGAAATCAGAAAGGAAGGAAATAAAACGATATTGACATATTATTCTCAACACATCTTTGGTGTCCACCATCCATTTCTCACCTGTGGCTCCAAGAAGCCAGTGGGCACATCCCAGTCAACCATCTTGGTAGAGAAGCTAAACCAGGTGAGAATAATTGACAGGCTTTAAACCTGTCAGTGAGTTAGAGGCTTGTATACCCCAAGCATGTGAAGACTTGCCCTGGCAGAATGGGCAGAGGAGAACAATTTATTCCAATGGTCATGAAGGTAGCTGAAGCAGGTGCGGTCGAGAACTTAGAGCTTGGTCAGACATCGAAGAGGCCAAGGTCATCCACTGCATCCTGGCCTATCTCCAGTCATATTGGTCTCATCACTGGATTTTGATGATTCCAGAAGAGAGAATGAAGCTGATGAATTTGTGCAACTCTGCCTCACTTAAGTCTAGTTCACATACAAGTGAAGAGGTCACCAGTGATGTCATTTGTCCTTGAAAATAAAGCATGAACAACATATAGCATTTAATGGGAGATCTATGTGTTTATATAGCTTTAATGGATATGTATATCTCTATCTCTATTTGTATTATCTCTCCTTACTATACACTATTCATATACAGGCACTGGATTAATTGCTTTATAACCATTTTCTCACTGAGGTCTTTAGAACATCCCTTGGAAGGTAAGTGTTGTCATTATCCCCGTTTTAAAGATGAACACACTGAGTCAGACAGAGGTTAAGTGACTTGCCCAGATCACATAGCTAGTAGGTTTCTGAGGTAGGATTTGAACCCAGACCTTTCTAACTCTAGGTCCTGTACTCTATTCACAGAGCCACCTAGCTGTAGAATCTTGAGTCTATCTAACTGTTCACATGTTGTTTTCATTATTAGAATATAACTCCCTGAGAACATGGACTGTCTTTTTGATGCTCCTCATATCCCCAGGGCATATAAAAGTGCCTGGCTCACATCAAGCTTTTAAGAAATACTTATTGACTTGGTGTCCTATAGGAATCCTCTCCTTACTTCCTCCCCCCCCCCAGCTGTTAGTTTCTCTCCTTTCTCATATTATTTTATATTTATTAGTCTTGTATAAAGTTGTATCCTTTTATCAAAATATAAGGTCCTTGAGGATAACTGATTTTCACATTTTGTCTTTATGGAATTGAATAAGTAAAAAAATAATGATCACAAAATGTTGAGCTCTCAAAGACAGGGAAGACCAGGTATCGTAGGCCAGTGTTTTCCCTTCAGGCTTCAACATCTGACCACAAAAAGCACTTGTTATAGTCTTTCTTAAATGACCCCTACTGTTCTTCTTGCTTCTAGCTCCTGCTTTTCCCCAGGGGGCCAGCACTCATCTCTGAACCCCCTACAGTGACTCCATGGAGATTTTAGGAGGATTTGTGATGAAGAACTTAGACATTTACTGACCTTCAATGTAGTTTGAATTGAAATATTATTGAGTTAGTACAACTTTTAGTTAACAAATGAAGAAACCAAATTTTAGGGAGATGTGACTGTCCTAAGATCACAAAAAAGATTTGTGTATCTGTAAGATTTATGGATCTATAAAGTCCCCCGACTCTCAGGCCAGTAGTGATTGGTCCACTGCACTGAATTGCTTAGAATGTTTTAGTTTTTTGTTTGTTTGTTTGTTTTGTTTTGTTTTATTTAAAGAATGCTGGAGAAATAGGTTTGAATGATTTTTTCCCCTTCATGCAATTGCCTGGTAAAAACCAAAGGCACCGTGGAAACAAATCTTGTTTTTTCTCAAGGAAACTGAAGAACTCAACAATGAAGGTTAATTTGGGAGACAGCAGGTAGCCAATCAGGACAATTCACAACAAGCCTACCTCTTTTCTTCTGATAACAGGAATTTGGACCCAATCATCTGGAGAATTTTCTTGTGTATATTCTAGAATGCTGATTAAATCCCAGTATTACCTGTGATTGTATTTATCTGATAGAAAACTCAGGTTGTGCTAGGCAATCACCTAGCTACAGGCTTAAAGACCAATCAATCAATTAATCAACAATCATTTATTAAGGCTTGACTGCGTGCCAGACTTGGTAATAAAAACTAGTGGTGAAACAACTAAGCAGTGGATTAGAGACAATCTGGATCTAATTTGAATCCTCCTTTGGACCTTTCATAGCTGGTGTGACCCTGGATGAGTCACTTATCCCCTGTTTACCTCAGTTTCTTCTGTAAAATGAGGAATCAAAATAGCACCTACCTACCAAGGTTGTTGTAAGTATCAAATTATATAATATTTGTAATGAGCTTTGTGAACTTTACAGATTTTATAAATTCTGACAGGGGAGATATCATGTATAAATATAGGAACATAGAAATTACATAAAGCAATTCACAAAATAACCTTGTGTGTGAAGGTACTAGCATTCCTGAGGACCTGAAAAAGCCTTATGCATAAAATAGTGTTTGAGCTGAATCTTGAAGGAAATAGTGGATTCCAAGAGGCAGGAGTAAGGAAGGAGTACATTCTATACATGGGAACAGCCAGTACAAAAGTCCAGAGGTAGGAGATGAAGCATCATACTGAGAGGTAGCAAGAAGGACAGTTTGGCTCAATTGTAGAGTTTATTATGGATGACAGTAAGGTGTGCTAAGTCAGGTAATGTAGTTTGGGACCAGGCTATGAATAGAATTATGTACCAAACAGAAGAGTTTTTATTTGATCCTATTAACTAGAGGGTACATTGGTACTTATTGAAAAGTGAAATTAAATGTTTTTACCCACACTTTAGGAAGATCACTGTGGCAGGGGAGAGTAAAGAATAAGTTGCAATATGTTGAAACTTGAGGCAGATAGAATATTTAGAAGATTATTGTAATAATGAGAGTGAGAGAAGTGGAGAGACAGACAGAAAAAGAGACAGAGAGAGAGAATGATAAATACCTGGATGAGAGTGCTGGTGGCATAAGTAGAGAGATAATCTATATAAAAGATGTGTAAGTAGAATGACAAAACTCTGCAGTAGAGTGATTATGTGATATGAGGGTGAGTGAGATTGTAAACCTGGGTGTCTGGAAGGTCAGTGGTGCTTATGACAGAAAAAAAGGAGCTCAAATGAGAAGTGAGATTTGGGAGAGAAATAATGAGTTCAGTTGTGGACATTTTGAATTTGACAAGAGTTCTGGGATATCCAATTCAAAATGTCTAATAGACATTGGATGATGTGAGACTGCAGCTCAGGAGAAAGACTAGGGTTGGTAAGATAGATCCTAGAGTCATCAGCATAGAGATGATACTAAAACCCAAGGGATATTGGACATAATTGGGTTATGAAGGGGGGAGAGAGGGAGGGAAAAAGAAAAAAAGAGAGAGTTACTAAAACCCAGAGCGGCAATAGAATCCAAGAGGAAAGATGGGTAAGCAATGTCAAAAACCTCATAGAGGTAGAGAGGAATGAACAAGGGACACTTAGATCTGATGATTAAGAGATCATTGTGAACCTTGGAAAGATTCCACATTGTTTGTTTCCAAAATATTCATTAGAGGTAAATTTCCTAAATGAATACTCAGTAAATAACTTTAGGTGAGAGACACAGATAAAAAAATGCTTCCTGATTGATTGCCACTGAGGTAAAATTTTCATAAACACCCTCTTCTTGCCAAACAACACATATATACATGCACATATGTGCTTCTGGCTAAACAAAAAAAAATTCATTTTGCCTCTATCTTCAAACTGTCCTGTGGGTCAAAAATTAGGATGACTCGGATCTTCTTATTTAATTCCAGCTATAGAGACACAAGCCATGTTACATTAGGGGAGTAGTTTGGGTTTTAGTTCTGGCTCCAATATTTCATTGATGTGTGAACTTCACTCATAAGAACTTCAATTTCCTCATATATAAAGTGGGGGTAATTTTACCTGTACTACCTACCTCACAAGGCTGTTTTGAGGAAAGAACTCTGTAAACCCTAAAATGATACATCAATATGAGTGGGCACACTCAGTCACCTTCCATAATCTCTGAAGTGCTGATATCCAGTGGGTGTTAACATTTAAAGTTAACTTGTCAGAGGAGTATTATAAGACTCTTTGATTGGCTCTTTATTACTTAATATTTTTTAATCAATGACTCAGATAAATGTATAAGTAGCATGCTCATTAAATTTGCAACTGACAAAAATCTGATAAAGTGAATGAATTTTCTGAATGGCAGGGCTGGATCCACAAAGATCTTTACAGGTTGGACCATGGGCTGATTCTATAAGATGAAATTAAGTAGAGCTAAATGTAAAAGTCTTGCACTTGGGTTCAAAATACCAGATCCACAAGTTTGGGAAGGGGGAAGCATGATTAGTCATCATTTTGTCTGAGAAAAGATCCAAAGGGTTTTAGTGGCCCCAAAACTCCATGTGAGTTAGGAGCATAATAACCTAATATGATTGTGAGCTGCATTGAGAGGCATAGCCTCCAGGAATATAGATAGAGAAGATGGTGCCTTTGTACTCTGCCCTGGTTGATGACATCCAATCTCTCAAATTTTGTGATTTTTTTTTTTGCTATGGGATTGTCATCATCTCTATTTCTATGGAACTTTAAAGTTTACAAGTCATATTACTTGCAATAACTCCAAGAGGCGGGTAATGCAAACATTATTATCACCATTCTACAGATGACAAAACTGAGGTTTGGAAACATAACATGTTTTAGGGCACACAGTTAATAGTTGTCACAGTTATTATTTGTAACTTGGGACTCCTGACTCCAAGTCTGGATGAGTAGGTATTATATACACACTTGACATAAGGAGGAAAGAGGCTGGGGAGTCAGAAGCAGGATTGGTGCTTAAGATCTCCCGATGGCTAGTCCAATGTTTTTCCCCATTAAACCAAACTACTTTTTGTAAGCAGAAATAAGCAAGACTGCTTCGAAAACCTTTGGCATGAGATCATAGCCTCTCATTGGGATGCAGGGTAAGCCAGTGGGTGATTATTAAATTTTTAATTAGTGGTAACAAAGTATGACGGAGTTCAAAATATTGACAGTGTCTGTAATCCTTGAACCTGAAAGAATATGAGCAGTCTGGGTGTTTGCAGTTGGCATTAAAACACCTTTTGAGAAATCCCATATTTGCTGTTTTGGGTCCTATAAATCTTTTTGAATAGCAATAATAATAATAATGATGATAATAAGTACTGGCATTTACATCACCCTTGGAGCTTATCTCATTAGAACCTCACAATATTCTTATAAGGTGGATAGTACAGATGTTATATTCCTCATTTTACAGATATGGAAATAGAGTCTCAGAGAGGCCAAATTATTTGCCCAACCTCACACAACTAATTAAATGGCAGAGGGAAACAGAAAACCATGTTATCTGGTGCCCAGACTAGTGCTTTTTCTTCTCCAAAGATCCAAATCAAAATTTTATTATTATTGTAGTAACACCTCATTTATGGAGAAGTCAGGGAAAGAGCTGTTCCACATAAATGAATTTACCAGATGACTAAAGTTTACACCTTGTTATCCCAAGGCAATTTAATTTTATTCATTTTCAATTGACATCTTTCTTTTAAAATATTTTATTGCTAACTTTTGCTTCTACATTAGTTTGATTTCTGGCTATATCTCTTACCACTCCCTTATCTGGCAAGCCATTCCTTACAACAAAGAATAAAAAAAGAAGGAAACCAGTTCAGCCAAAGCAATGAACACATCCACCATTTCTGTCAGTATAGACATAGTTCCACATTCACCGAGTTTCATTTCTGTAAGGAAATTCAATTTTTCTTTGGTGCCACGTTTACTCACTATAATCAAGCAATGTTCACTTGAATTTTGGGAGGAAGTTCTTTCCATTTACATTATTGTAGTGATGGGATATATTACTCCACTCTGCAGTGATTCCAATATGATTCCTAGTCACGTTTTTCTAAATTCTTCATTGAATGAATGTCTTTCTAGAATGGATGGTCCAGTCCTCTGCTTTCTTAAACTGAGGATGCTGAAAATTATTTCCCCTTTCCTTCATGCCACAGGATCATTATGACTACTAAATACTGTTCTGGTTCATGATATAGCTCATGCCCTCAGTTACTATTAAGCTGGGTGAGGTTCTTTGCCTGTCCTGTATGGAATGGGTCCATATTGTCCTGCTTCTAAAGTTCTTATATCTGCTTCTGAGATTTGTTTTCCTTTCTCATTTTCTGGCTGTTGGCTGTGATTCCTTATTACAGACAATGTGCCTGCCTTTAGAAACCTTTCTTTGCCATTCCAGCTAACCTCTTTTTATCTCTTATGAAAAGCAGGATGATATAGCAGATCAAGTGGATTCAGAATCAGGAAGATCTAGATTTGAGGCCTGTCTCAGACACATATGACAGTGTCCTTGACAAGTTGCTGATACTTTAATTTGCCAAACAGTTGCTGCATTGCTTGAAGGATCTTCCTAAAGTCCAGATCTAACCTAGTGACCAAATAATCTTCCAGAAGGGCAGACCTGCTCATTTCACTTCCCTACTCAATGAACGCTAGTGGCTTCTTGTTACCTTCAAGGTCAAACAAAACAAAGCAAAGTGAAAAAATAAAACAAAGCATTGTTTGACCTTTAGGCCTGGCCCATTCCTACTTTAATGGTCTTCTTATACTTTATTCTCCTGCATATACTCTATAATCCAGCTCCATTGTTCTTCTTTGAACCAGATATCCTTCAGGAAGTTCTTCAAATCCTACCATATGCAAAAAACCTCTTTCCACCCACCTCAATGCTAGTGCCTTCCTTCTGAGATTTCTTCCAAATTACCCTGTATATATTTTATATGTGCATAATTGCTTTCATGTTGTTTTCCTATTAGTATGTTACCTTTTTGAGGTCATGGAAAAATTTTTTGTCATTTTTTTGTATTGATCATACTTAACACAGAGTCTGGAATACTGTAATTAATAAACACTTGTTGTTTTTGACTTAACTTGTCTTAACTTGATTGACAGTTTGTTCAATTTGCTCATTTGACTCCCATGAAATTGCAGGTTCAGAAAAAAAGTCTTCTGTGTGCTTGGAGGAGGATGAGGTGATTTTATTATAAATTAAGGACCTGAGATTGCCCCCTCATGCAGTCTTTACCTCAAATCCTCATTTCCATTTGCACAGTTGTAATGCAAACATACCATGTGACCTTTGGTAAGTTATTTCCTGCTCTGGACTGGGCTATTTGATCTTTAAGGTTCCATTTTATTCTAATATCCTGTATTCTAAGGTCCCTTTTTTCTTTTAACATTCTATGTTCTATGCTCCCTGGCAGCTCTAACATTCTCTGATTCTATGAATCCACTGGAGTCTGACATGTCTCCATAACAACAGAGGAACATTGAGCAGGATAGAATTTCAACTGAATAATTGCAAAGTAATAAAATCATCATAAAACTGTAGAAGCTGCAAGCATAGAGGGCTCCCAGGTAAATTACTTCTTATTCACTATAATAAAAGGTGGCCTATGGCAGCACAAATATCCCTGAGACCAAATACAAAATTGTGGAAATAGACAATCCCATTCCCTTCTCAAAAGCCAAAATGTCAGCAAAAAAAAGCGAATAACTTTCAGAAGAGCAAGAGTGAAGTAGTCGAAAACACCATAATATTGTATATTTTGAAAGTTATTTTTTTAAAGCCCCAATAAGGTTTCTTTCCTCCATGAAGCCTTCCCTGATTCCACTCACTTAGCTGTGATCACTCAATTAATTCCTAAAGTATTACCTTTCACACATATGCTGGCTCTCCCTAGAGTCCGCACACATTTTTCATCTTTGAGGATGTAGGTTGTTGGTAGAAAAGAAACAGCATCTAAAGGGCATTTTGAAGCAAACTCATTAAGTTTTAGACAAGTGCATGACACTGTTGTACATGCCTGTACCTTCCCTTAGTCTCATTTTAGATCCTGTGACAGATGGAAAAATGACCATTGCAGATAAGGTTACCTATGTCCTATGCAGACAGTAATGAAGGGATTAACACTTATTTATTCAACAAGATTTTAGCCTTATATAATGAGGAAAGTTCTGAATTTGGAGTCTGAGGACCTGGATTTGAATTGCAGCTGTGTTATATTCTACCTTTTTATTCTTGGGCAAAGCACTAAAATTCTCAGAATGACCATTTCGTCATTTACAAAATAGAGACACAGGTGTCTAGGTGAACTGAAATGTTCGTTCCAGTTCTT
Source organism: Petaurus breviceps papuanus (assembly GCF_028583685.1). Taxonomy (NCBI): domain Eukaryota; kingdom Metazoa; phylum Chordata; class Mammalia; order Diprotodontia; family Petauridae; genus Petaurus; species Petaurus breviceps. Next base: position 13,205,646 of record NW_027187460.1, on the reverse strand, counting down.
CCTGTGATCTTACAGTTTTGATTTTCTGTGTTTAATGCAGGGGGAGTGACATAGAGCTGTGAACCATGGTTCCTGCCCTCATCATTCTCACAGTCTACTAGCAGATTCAAGGAACAGTCACATGAGAATATTACTGTGTCTTGAGAAATGAAGAGTATCACCAATTTAGAGAAACCTGAGAAGACCTGTATGAACTGAAGAAGAGTGAAAAGAGCAGAACTAAGAGAACAATTTACACAGTGACCACAAAAACAAGATGAAGGAAAACAACTGTGAAAGACTTCAGAACTCATCAGAGCAGTGAACAATAATGACTTCAAAAGACTGATGATACACTCCTTAACAATGAGACAATAGACTAGAGATGCTGGAAGAGGTATGGGGTCTTAGACATCATTGAAAGGTTTATGAGTTTTGGTGGATTTTTTATTATAAGGGAATGACAGTATGTTAGTGGGAGTGGGGAAGAGAGGTGATAGGTTAATGAATGATAAATAGAAAATGCAAAAGAAATATAAAATAAATAAATGTGGTTTTTTTGGCAAAATTCTTAGAAAGAAAAACCCCAAAATACAAGGGTTCACAAATAGAGGTTTTGTTACTCTCCTATTCAATTACATATTTATGATATGTGGAGAGAAAGAATGAGAGAGAGAGAGAGAGGGAGGGAGGGAGAGATAGAGAGAGAGAGACAGAGACAGCCAGAGACAGAGATAGAGACAGAGAGAAGAGGAAGAAGAGAGATGTGGCTAGAAAACACTTTTGCTGAAAAAGATCTAAAGGTTTTAATGGATTTGAAAATCAAAACAAATCATTTATGCAATGTGGAAGGAAAACATAAAAAAAATTTGCATTAAGAGAATGGTAGAATCCAGGAAAGAGACTGCTCAGAGTTGGGCAACTAGGTGGTATAGAGTATAGAATTCTGGGTCTGTCATTAGGAAGACCTAAGTTAAAATTTGACCTCAGACACTTCCTAGATGAATGACCCTGGGCAAGTCACTTAACCCTATTTGCCTCAATTTTCTCATCTATAAAGTGAACTGGAGAAGGAAATAGCAAATCACTCCAGTATCTTTGCCCAGAAAACCCCAAAGGGGTCATGATGGAGTTGAACACAACTGAAAATAACTAAGTAACAACAACGAATCCAGAATTTGGGAGGTGATGAAAGGAAAGAAGGAAAAAAGAGGAAGAAAAAAGCAGGTACATTGCTAAGTCCTTCACAACAATTATCTCATTTAATCTTCACAACAACCATGGGAAGCAGATGCTACTATCTATATTTTCTAGTTGATAAATTTGAGGCAGACAGAGATTAAGTGACTTGGCCAGTCACTTAATGTGTCACTTAATGACTTGAGTCATAGAGCAAATAAATGTGTGAGGCTGGATTTGAACTCAGGTTTCTCAGTGCTCTGTCCATTGTGCCACTTAGCTGCCATTTTACTTAATTCCCCTCATTAAGGGGCTATATGGATGGGTGAATGTTGCAGAAAGGTAGATTTTGGTACAAAATTAGGGAGAATTCATGAAAGTTAGAGCTATTCCCAAATAGAACAGGGTTTTCTTAGAGGTACTGAATTTCTTGTCACTGGAAGTATTTAAGTAGAAACTGGATATATAACCACTTGTGAGGAATGGTATAAAGAAGATTCAGGCTTTGGGTGAGAGTTGGACTAGTTCATCACTGATGATCCTTTCACTTCTGAGATTTTAAGAAAAATTTAAAAACCTGAGAATTTCAGAGAAAGGCCAAAGCCAGGTGAATAACTTTTGGATCCATTAGTTTTCCCTACTACACTGTCAGAACAATTGTTCCCAGTGAGCTATCCAAGGTCCTGGAATGTCAAGACGCTGTCTGGCAGTCTTCCCTTGCCTACAGTACTTTGAACCTTACTCTCTCAGCACTGATTGACTCTTGATAGCAGAATATGGTCCTGACTTGTGTCCTCTAAGACCAAACTGAAACAACCCCTTACAGTATGTGCACAACTGACTCTTGTCTGGTCTGGCATTGATAACTTGGTGGGGAGGTCATATTGGTAGCAGTTTCAGATGAGGAAAGGGGGCTAGTTTGTTGTAATGGAAAACACATTTGACTAGGCTTCAGGAGACTTGGGCTCAGGTCATATGTTTGCCATTTATTAAATGTGTCCTTGGACAAGTTGGGGGCCTTAATTTCCTTATATCAAAAAAAAAAGAGTTGTAAATGATTGCTAAGAAAGTATGCTCTATGCTGCATCTTTGGAAGCATCACAAATTGCAGAGCTGTATAGGTGTATAATTGTCCCTCCCTTCTCTCCCATTTTAGCAGCAAAATATCTGTGGTATGTGGGTAGGTTAATCAATTAATGTAGCATTTTACCTCTCTTGATCCAGATGTTCTGTTGACTAGTATGGGGTAGTATCAATACAATATTTACAGCACCCCCAGTCACTATAAATATACCCACATGGTGCTCAATTACAAAATATAACAGACTCTCCATATATAGAACAGAAGCAAAACATTTATTCAGACACCAGAAAATCAAATCCCAAAACCAGTAAGCCGATTCCATCATAGTAGCAAAGAAGTTAATAAGCCATAACAGCACAGATAGCCACACCATCCTTTAGCCTTCCCACAAACCAATATAAGACCAATATTTACTCACAAATCTATCTGTCTCCCTTGGAAACATCCTCTCCTCCCAACCATCTAGTCTAGTTCTGACTCCCAGCTTCCTGTGGGCTCTGCCCCACCCTTCAGCAAACTGCTCCCACCAGCAGCTCCTTGTGATTACATTCAGCCTATTAGGGGGGAAGAGAATATTTTCAAAGCAGGGAAGGTCTTCAAATTTCCTTAAGCTTATTAAGGGGCAGGGAATATCTTCAAATTCTCATTGCCATTACATATGGGTAAAGATTGTGTTAGTTTGGGGGTAATCATATGATTGCCATTCATTTATTCAACAAACTTTTATTAAATGCACCTAATTTAGTTCTCTGTTCATTATCCAATTTATCCTGTATATAATTTATTTGTACATAGTTGTTTGCATACTGCCATTTGCCTTTCTTTGTATCTCCATCACTTTGCATAGTATATGGAACATAGCGAATACTTGATAAATGTTTGCTGACTGTTTATTGATTGACTACTATGTGCAGGGTGCAGCTAGGATAGAGTGCTGGATCTGGAGTCAGGAAAATCTGAGTTCAAATCTAGCCTCAGATACTTACTTGCAGTGTGACCCTGGGCAAGTCACTTAACTGTGGCCTCAGTTTCCTCATCTGTAAAATGAGCTAGAGAAGGAAATGACAAATTACTTTATTACTTTTGCCAAGAAAACCCCAAATTTAGTCACAAAGAGTCAGACGTGACTGAAGTGAATGAAAAACAAACAACAATAGTTGTGTGCAGAACTTATTTTGGAGGACTGTCCCTGATGATGGAAATTATATTTAATTAGGGATGTCATATACTGTACACATATAGTTAGTATACATGTAATAACAATATATAACATAACATGCCTTAGGTGAAAGGCAAAATATTATAAGATGTGTCAGAGGGAGAAGCTGTGATTAACAATGAAGAGAGTCACTGGACTATGCTGAATCCTTTTAGCAGATTACTGACTCTAACTGAGTTTGTAGGTACTATTTTTGTGATTCCTTTTTCCCTTTCCCTGCTCCTTAGTTTTTGTATATTGATTTTTAGCCTAGTATTTTCTGACCCAACCATTATGTGCATAGTTTATTTTATGAGCCCAAATTCTGGGAATTAATTTATGCCTATTAAATTCAATCTCGTCAGATTTGGCATGTGCTTCTAAACCTGTTGAGATCTTTTTGGTTCCTGATTTTGTTATTTAGTGATTTAGGATCCTACTAAGTTTTATGCTATGAATATTTCATAAATATATAATCTGTACTTCCATTTAAGTCAGTTATACCTGTCCCCCCCCACACACACACACCAAAAAAAGACTGAATTTTATAATAGTTCCCTAGAGGACTCCCTCCAAGTTATCATGAATCAATGACTGTGTGGGTATAGTTGTTCAATGGACAAGTCAATGAAGTTCATATTTCTCCATCTTGTCTATAACGTATATTTTCTTCTAGATATACTATAACTTTCTCCTGATGTTCTAATTTACTAATATTATCAAAAATACAATTTTTTTAGACTTGCTGAACTTGTTCTTAGAGGATCTATGCTGTCTCTTGGTGACTATTGCTTCTTCTCACAAACTAATAATTTATTAATTTGTTTTAGAATTTTACTGGGATTATATATCAGATTCACTAGCTTCTAGTTTGTGAAGCATACCTTCACCTTTAGGAAAATGAGAACTGCATTTTCCTCTTTCTAATAATCTCCCATTTCCCTTATTTCCACTAGACCACAGAGAACAACAGATAGTTGTTGGGAGTCCAATAAATTGATATCCAGAGTAATCACAAAAACAAAATCTAAACATATAATTTAATATGCCTTGATGTAACCTATGTTTTTTGTGTACCAATAGAAGAGCTGTTCTGTGCTGAAGCTTCACTTGTAGGCCTGACTAGTACAGGTTTAAATAGCCATGGCATCATGACAGGCCAGATGCCAATAACAGCTGAGGGTGCAATTTGACTCCCTCTTTGATGTTGCCCAGTGCCCTTAAGCTTCCAAAGCCTCGGTGATGCCCCCATGTCAACCTCTGTCCTAAAAAGAATCTCCTGACACTATTCTTACAAGATTGTGTCACTGTTATGTTAATCTTCATTTACCTGACCTCAACTCTATCTCTTATCCAAGTTCTTTTGAATCTCAGTGCATCATAGAGCAACTTGGTTAGCTGTAGTGTTCTCTTTCACTTCTTCCCCCTCTGTTTCCTCATTAGGATAACTTCTGAATGTGTGGTAGCTATTTCCTTCCTGAGACCCCCTCATCCGTCTTTATCCATGTTCCTTCTGTAACTCTCCAGCAAAGGTTTTGCCTATCTTTTGTTTGAATTTGGTTAAGTCTGCAGGACTTCCCAAAAGCATATTCCCACTTTCCAGTTGTACTAATTGCACTGTAGGTGAGTTTCTGTTGGCAATTACCTGGGCTAATTATGTCATTAATCGCTCTGCTCTGCTTACATGCTCTGCAGTATGTAAAAAATGAAAAATAACAATGGGGCCCAGGGTCTTTGGCTATTAGTCCTCTAGCTAGGGAGAATTATTTTTTAAAAGCATGGAGAATGGGGACAGGTCTAGTTGGGTCATTCTGGTCTCCCCTTTCATTTAAAGAGTTGATTGTCCATAAATGTGTGTATGTGTAAGCTTAATCTGGTATGGCCTCTCCAAATACCCATAGACATTAGCTAGCTAGTACAACAAAAGTCATATACATTCAAAAAGATACTTCAGAATGTAAGAGGCTTGCTACATAGCTTTTCACAATTTACAGGACATGCTTATATCCATGCTAATTTATTTTAGAAGAGCTGTCCAAAGAAAATAGGGTACAGATTATTTACCCCACTTGACTGATGGGGAAACTGAGGTTCATAAAAGTAAAGTCACCTCATACGAGCTCATATTTATATAAGATTTGGGATTTATAAAGTGGCAAAGCATATCTGTAACATGTAATGGATAGACAGTTTTGGAGTCAGGAAATCTAAAGTTCAAGTTTAATTTTTTACATTATGGGCTGTGTGAGAAAGGTTAAGTGATGTGCCTACGGTTACATAACCAGTGAGACCAGATTTGAACTCAGGTCTTCCTAACTCCAGACACAGCACTTGAACCACTGAGTCAACTAGCTGCCTCAAAAGATTAAATATCTTTGGTTCAGTAGAAAAAGCATTGGATTTGGAGTCAGAACTCCTGAGTTTGAATCTTAGTTCTGCTACTTTCTTCCTGAATGAACTTAGAAAGGCACTCAACCACTCTGGGTCTCAATTTCCTTATAAATAAAATGAGGGAATAGAATTAGAATATCTCCAAGATCTCCTTCTGACTCTTTATCTATGACTCTATGATGTAGGTGCCCCAGATCGCTTAATAAGTTGGATACATTGATAGAGGGAATTTAATCACTGGCTATTCCCAGTACCAATAAAATCACAGGTCTAGTTAAATAAAACAAACCAAAGCAAAAAAAAAAAATGCCTGGAGATTCTGGGTATTTATCTCAACCTCTCTGAATTCCAGTTTCACATAGCAAATGGGGGTAATGATACATGTGATCTTACCTCTAGGGTTGGTTATGAGGCTCAAATCAGATAATTTGCTGAAATATTGAGAACCTTTAATGCCCCATGGTATAAATGTAAGTTGTTATCATTATTATAATATATATTAAAAAACACTGTAATAAAAAAAACCCAATAGCTGACCCAAGATCATAGATCTACACCTGAAAGAGAACTCAGTGGCTATCTGGTCCAACTCCTTCCTTTTTCAGATCAGGAAAATGAAGTTTAGAAACATTAAATGTCTTTCCTAAGATCATCTAGATTGAAAGAATCAGAAGTGAGATCTAAAATCAAGCCTTCTGACTTCAGCATCAGTGTTCTTTCCAGAAGGCCATCTCATTTACTCTTTTGGATAAGGCTGTGGGCTAGGAAAGGCACCAACTCCAATGCTGCCTATAAATAATGCAAAACTGGGAGAGATGGAATCACCTAGCCATGGTCACATATCTGTGCATATATAGCAGAGACTGAACTTGACCCTAGGTCTTTCCACTTTAACCCTATTGCCCCAATGCCCCGATCTTCTTTTAAGTGGTGATCTAATAAGAAGGATCCCATGAGTCAAACTGATGGCTGCCATTTATTCCCTTCTGGAAAGAAACTGAGTCGTGCTTTTCTCCTTGGTATAAGCATCCTGTAATTATTGGTATAGGTGGTGATCACATTTCTTAACCTATATCAAGAAGACCAATTAGCCAATCTCTATGGCTTCATTTCTTTTCAAACTTCAATCATATGCAATTAGTGAGTCTTTCAGTCCTTTAATTATTTTCCTTGCTCTTCTCTTTAATTTCCCCAGTTTGCCTACGGAGGCCATGTATCAGTATGGTGATGAGGTCATATGCACAGATATTAAATTTCATCTCCCTAAGGGCATGAGTGAAGCAGATTTAGACATGAATTGGAAACATAACTAAGTAATGCATTCTCACTGGCTCCTTGCTCTCTGGCAGAGAATATGTATGACCTGGGAGATAGGAAGCTAAATTGTAAAGTTGGCAATCTCTGTGAGGTAGCGTAATTACAGAGGGTTTTTCAAAAGAGTTGGGATTGGTGCTTACACTGTATTTAATATCCTCCCCCTACAAGACTTTTTATACTTATCCCTTATTTTTGTGATTCCTTGTCATATAGTAGTAGGGAAAAAGTACTTTCAAACTACCCTGTGAGATAAATAGCACAAGTGTTATTATATATCTCCTCACTTCCCATCCAGCAACACTCATTTTAGAATTCTTTGGTTTCACCAACAGGCCCCCAGGAAACTGAACACTGGGAAAAGTCATCTTGAAAGATTCAATGAGTCTTGGTATGCACACCTTATTACCACCTTTTGCTTCCCTGATTGGAGAGTGGAGTCATGACCTCCTCAATCTCCATTTAAGGTTGAGGGACAAACATCTTCTCAGACATCTTATTTCACACCCCACTACACTGTTTTTCTACTTTCCTCCCTACTTTATGGTTTTCTTTTGTTTGTTGTCTTCTCCTATTAGATTAGAAGCTCCTTGAAGGTAGGTACTGTCTTTATTTTTTCATATTTTTTGTTCCTGGTATTTAGCATAGTGCCTGGCATATTGTAGGTAGTTAATGAATATTTTTGACTACTGACTATGCCCATTTTATAGATGAAGCAAATGAGATTCAGAACAGTTAGTTGCGCTGTCCCAGTTTACATAGCTAGTAGAAGTCAAAACTGGGGTTTGATAGGGCTCCCTTATTTCCAAATCTAGTGTTCTTTCTGCTGGTTGGGTGGGAATTAAGGGATTTGGGTTCTAGTCCCAGATCTATAATTTACTACCTAAATAAATTTGAGCAAATCACTTTTTCTGTGATAAAGAAATCTAATGCCATTGGAAATAAGTAGAATGGAAGATTTAGAGGTCATAGGATAGCTCTATTAAAGTATTTGAAGGGTAGTAATGTGAAAGACTTGTTTTTCTCTGTGACAGAGAAAGAATTTGGCTAGACATTTCAGAGAGACAGGGTTGGAATTTATGTAAAGAAAAACTTCCTATCATTTCAAGCTATCCAAAAGTCCAATGTGCTGCTGTGCAAAGTAATGGCTCTGCCCTAGTAGAATATACACTAACCGGGGAGAAGGGATTGTCCATTGGTTTAGAACTATCAAGGACTTTAGAAGTTATATAGTTCATTCATAAAGGTTAAGTGACTTCCCTAACATCACACAGCTAGTAAGTTTCAGAGGTGAGATCTGAAATCAGATCTTCTTGATTCTTAGTTTAACATTCTGAAAATTACACTATGAGAATTCTTTGCATTGTGCAACTTTATCCCCAAGTTCTTTCTCCTAGCAGATATTTAAATGTTTATTTAATATAGATAATTAAATATAGTGAAATGAATATTGAATTTGGAGTTAGATGACCTGGGTTCAAATGCTGGCACACTTACTAGTTGTATGCCTTTGTACACGTTCCTTTCTTATCTCTGAACATCAGTTTCCTCATTTGTCAAATGGAGTGGGGTAGGACTAAATGATCTTTAGAGTCCCGATAGCTCTAAATCATAAGATCATATGAATTGAGTAAGATCTAATTAGGTAGGGGTTGGACTAGTTGGCACCTAAAATTCATTCCAGCTATGGGATTCTATGATTCTAAAATCCTGTCACCTCAGTTGTAATTATGTTTTATCCCCAAACAGCTAAGCTAATTTAGCTTAAATAAGAATAATAATAATCTATGTCTGTATAGCACTTTAATGCTTGTAGCAACCACATGATGTGGATAAAAATCATTCCAGATGACGTTTGTAAAGGAAACTTGAAGGCATTCCAGCTAAATGTCTCAATCAAAGATATTGTGAAAGTGAATTCCTTTGAAGTCTTATACAAACTGATGCACACCGGAGTGATCAGAACCAGAAGAATATTTTACATAGTAACAGCAATACTGTAACGATGATCAACTGGGAAGATTTAGCTACACTAATCAAAACAGTTCAAAAGGACTCATGATGAAAAATACTATCCACCTTCAGAGAGAGAACTGATAAACCGAGTGCAGATTGAAACATACTTTTTTATTAATTTTTCTTGCTTTTTTTCTGCAACATGGCTAATATGGAAGTATGTTTTACGTAGCTTGGCTTGTACAATTGATATATTGTTTTCCTTCTCAATTAAGTAGGGGAGGGGCTGGAGGGAGAGAAATTGTAATTCAATTGAAAAAAATGAATGTTCAAATAAATAAAGCATAATTATAAAAAGAAAAAAAATTAGAGAATCCCTTAGATCATTGGTAAGACTTTTTAAACTTTTAAGCTTTTTTTAATTGTTAAACTTGGAGTCATAGAAGGACATAATCTAAAAGTGGGATAGGTCATGTACATATTTAATATTATACAAGGCATATTGATATTAGTTGATAGGAGAGATCCAAGAAAAGTATAATATGTGAGAAATCTGAACTTGGAAACCTGAAATTGGAGAGATTACTTTCATAAGGGGGTATCAAGGAGACCATCATGGAGGAGGTGGTACCTGAGTTGAGCCTTGAAGGAAGCAAGAGATTTTTGAAGGTGACGATAAGGGTGAAGTCCTCGGGGAAGGGAGAAGCAAAGGTACAAATATAGGAGAAGGAAGGGTGAGAGCAGGAGATAGACAGTAGCCTAAGGTGGTTGAAATTTGTAGTATACAAATGGCAGTGATAGGTAAGGTTGGCAAGGTAAGTTGAAACCAAATTGTGTAGAATATTAAATACAAAGATTTGAAGATTATGTTTTATTTAGTAGGCCATGGGATATCTGTTAAAGGCTTTTTGAAGAATGTGATGATCTGTGCAATAATAATCATCATCATCAAATGATTATTATTGGGTATTATTATATTTATTATTATATGGGTATTATTATATGGGTAGCTATATGACAGATTGATTGGAGAGGGGAGACATAGAAAACAAGGCAATAAATTAGAGGAGGTTATTTTAATAATCCAGGTGATTTTAAACCTGAATTGGGTGGGCATAGTCAGAATCAAGAGGAGGGGACAGATGGAAAGGCTGCTAAAGTAGAATGAACAGGATAAACCTTTTGATTCCTACCTCAGTACCCATTCAGCTGAGATTCCTCAGTGTCTCTATTCTAAAATGTAAGTGGTCTACTTACCCTCTGTTGGATATAAAATTCAATCTCCTGTCTCTATCCTATGTAATATAATATGATATGATGCAATATGATTTGATATATGATACTATACTTTATTACACTATGCTATGTGATGTTCTGGGGCAACTAGATAAGGCAGTGTATAGAGTGCCACATCTAGAGTCAGAAAGAGTCATCTTCCTGAGTTCAAATCTGGCTTCGGACACTTCCTAACTATGTGAACCTGGGCAACACCTTTTATTCCATTTGCCTCAGTTTCCTCATCTGTAAAATGAACTGGAGAAGGAAATAGCAAACCACTCTAGCACCTTTGCCAAGTAACCCCAAAAGGGGTCACCAAGAGTCAGACATGACTGAAATGACTGAACCACAAGAATACAAGATAATAAAACAATAAACATTTATCAAGTACCAGCAATACTTCTTACCATGCTGGACCCCAGGGAAGATACAAAGATTATGTAGGAGGATCTGTTCTTTGTGCCAGAAACTTATAGCTGAAGAGACATGAGACAATAGCACGGAAGGCTGTAGATAGAAGTTATTCATTAGGAAGGGAACTATGCTCATCTTTAAGATATATTGGGAAAGTGACAGATTACAAGTAGGGAGAAAAGCTAGGAGATGACACATTTGTAAAAGTCTTGACTTGAAGTGAGGCCGCTGCGGTCTTTACTAGAGGAAAGTGCATTAGACTCAGAGTCAGGAAACCTTGATTTAAATCCTTGTTCTGTTATGTACTACTACATATGTGACTCTGGAGAAGTCACTTAATTCTCCCTGGGTCTTAATTTCTCCATCTGTACAAGAGTGTTGGATTACATGATGTCTGAGACCCCTTTCAGCTCTGTCTCTTTGATGCTATTACCATTTTGGTTTCTTATTTGTGAAATGAGAGGATGGGACTAAATGACCTCTAAAGTGACTCCAACTTAAAATCTATGATGAATGAATGAAGACATATTTATTAAGGTCCTCTGTTGACCCAGGCAGTATTTAGGTGTTGGAGATACAAGTGCAAACAGTACTTGTGTCTCCAGCAAGCTGGTTTCCCTTTGTTTTCAAATTCCTCCCTAGCTGAAGTTCCAGCTGAAGAAGAGATGTTAAATGCCACTAGGCTTCTTTTGGCAATGGACCTGGTGCTGATTCTATCCAGCTGAGATTTTCAAGGTAGGGGGTCCATTGCTCATACAAAAGCTGACTGATACTGTCCAGTTTGTATGGCAACAGGAGGTTATCACCCAGGATTTGAAGGATACCTCCATTGTCCAGCTCTATAAAGGTAACGGAAATAGATTGTCCTTTGACAATCACAGGGGGCTCTTTCTCTCTTAGTCATTACTGACAAGATTCTTGCCAGAGTCCTCCTTAATAGATTGACCCTTCACCTGGAAGATGGTTATACCTGTGAGCCAGTGTGGCTTCAGAAAAGGTCGAGGAACAGTAGACATGGTGTTTGCTGCCCAACAACTCCAGGAGAAAAGCCAGAGGAGAACAGAGGTCTATACGCAATCTATGTTTGTAGATCTGACCAAGACCTTTGATACTGTCAGTGTGAGGGCTTATGGAAAATTATGTCAAATATCCAGCAATTTCTTGTTGTCAATCAGCTTATATTCTAACATATATGGAGGAAAAAGTATCCAGGGAGATGAGTTTTGGTTTGGGGAGTTACATAGATAATCAATGTATACACAACACAGGTAATTATCATGATCTTTCTAGTGGCAAAGGTAGTACTAATTCAATTATTAGCACAAGAACAAAGGTGGAAAGTAGGAAGAGGAGCGTGGTGAGGTATGAGTGGGAGAAATTGTGAGAGACAATCAATCAATCAATAAACATTTATTAAGCACTTACTATATGCCAGGCACTGTGCTAAACATTGGAGATATAAAAAGAGGCAAATGACAGCCCCTATCCTCAAGGAGCTCACAGTCTAATGGGAGAGACAACATGCAAACAAATATATACAAAGCAAGCTATATAGAGAATATTAAGATATAATTAAAGAGAGAAAGTACTAATTAAGAGGGGTGAGGGAAGGTTTCCTGTAGAAGGCAGGATTTTAGTTGGGACTTAAAGCCAGTTAGGTCAGTATTTGGAATGGAGGAGGGAGATCATTCCAGGCATGGAGGATAGCCACAGACAATGTCCAGAGTTGAGTTGGAGTGCCTTGTTCAGGGAAGGGAAATAGACCAGTGTCAATGGACCAAAGAGCACATCTTGGGGAGGAGGTTATAAAAAGACTGGAAAAGTAGGGAGGGGATAAGTTATGAAAGGCTTTGAATGACAAACAGAACATTTTGTATTTGCTCCTGGAGGCAATAAGAAGTCATTGGAGTTTGCTGGGGTAGTGATGGTGGTGGCGATATGATCAGACCTGAATAAATTGAATAGAAAATGGATTGATTTGGGGAGAGACTTGAGGAAGGCAGACTCACCAGCATGCTATGTAATAGTCCAGATGTCAAATGATAAGAGCCTGAACCATGATGGTGGCACAAGAGAGAAGAGGGCATGTGTGAGAGATGCTGCTATAAGGGTGAAATTGATGGGTATTGTCAACAGCTTAGATATGGAGGGTGAGAAATAGTGAGAAGTCCAGGGTGAGTCCCAGATGTGAACCTGAGGAACTGAGGGATGCAGTAGGGAAGTCATAGGGAAGATGAGAGTAGGGAGAGGGAAGATTTAGGAGGAAAAACAAAGAATCATGTTTTAGATATATTGAGTTTAAGATGTTTCCTGGACATCCAATTTGAGATGTCTAAAAAGCAGTTGCAATTGTGAGACTTGAATTCAGCAGACAGATTGGGGTAGGTAGATTTGAAAATCTTCAGGATAGAGATGATCATTAAATCCATGGGAGCTGATGAGTTCACCAAGTGAAGTAGTACAGAGGGAAAAGAGAAGATGATGCAGGAACCCTGAGGGACATCTACAGTTAAAGGATGGGATCAGGAGGAAGATCCAGCAAAGGAGACAGCAGAGATAAAAAAGATGGGAAGATGCCTGGAGAAGTCTTGTCTTCCTGACTGATCACTTGCTGGGATGTGAAGCATGATCTGGGCCAGCTGGATAGAGTGGGTTGAGGTGAATTTTACTGACTTACCAATCAATCAGAATAGCTTGTTCCCAAGGTGGTATCCCAGATTTAAGTGAGTTGGCTACCTTCTCTAGGTATGAGAGGGGGTCAGGGACACTTCTGGAGCATTGATGGGTCGGGAAGGAAGGAAGGAGGAGGATAGTGACAGGATTTTAATATTATAGATAAAATAAATGAGGTTATAGGTATTCAAAACACATCAAAGGAAGACTGGACAGGACTTGGTGACTGATAGTCAATAATCTATTTGGTTTCTATTGCTTTGAGATTCAATAACACAACATCTGTGTGATGAACTTCTATTTTAAAATTATTTCTTCTATTCTTATGATTTATAGGTTCAGCTGGACTTTCTGATTCAACCTGTATTTGAACCAGCATCTCTAATGTTACATATTTGAAAACTGGCCACCAACCCCTTGACTGAAAACTTGTAGTGACAGTTGGCTCATTGCCTCCCATTCCACTTTTGGATGGCTCCCCTTCTTAGGAAAATTTTTCCTAGCAATTAATTTAGGTCATAGAATTAAACTAACAATTAGATTTAGAGGTAGAAGGGACCATAGAGATTGTCCAGTCCACATGCTTCATTTTATAAAAGAGGAAATTGAGGCACAGGGAGGGGAAATGACTCCTTTGGCCCTGTTTTTCAAAGGGCTCTTTCTCTCTTTCTAATCCTGAGGCTTTTTCCACAAATGGAAATGTGCCTTCTCTCCGATGGGATATTTTTGATGTTCTCATGTATAAATGCATCAAAAAAAAAAAAAAACAGAAAGAGAATCCTTTTCATACTTCATCTACTTTCTTGTCAGTCTCAACTTCATTTTCAATTCCCTCCTTCAGTGTCCTAATTTCCACCTTGATGGATTGCTTGATTTTTCCCTTGTCTTGCTGCTGAAGAGAGAGTATTTTCTCCTTGGGTTTTTGTAGCCCATGAACAGTGGAAAAAATGGTGAATCCGTGCCGATTGCTAGAGACTGGGGCTTGAGACTGCCTCATGTCGGAGGAGAAGGGGTTATTAAATCATGGCTATGATGTTAATGATGAGGATGGTAGGTCTGACAACTAGTATTTGCTAAGGACCTAATATATGGTGGGCACTGTGCAAAGTTCTGGGTACATATCAAAAAAGGCAAAATTGCATTCCCTATTGTGAAGGAGCTCACAGTTTAACGGGGGAGACAACACGCAAATAAGTATGAACAAACAAGCTCTCACCTGTGGTTCCAGGAAGCTGTTGCAGGCACAGTGGCCACACCTTGGTTGGGGCTAAACCATATTAAAGGTAACTGATGGGCCTCAAACCTGTCAGTGAGTTAGGGGGATGACTACTCCAAGCACGCGAAGACTTTCCCCAAGAGAATGGGTGGATGAGAACAATGTGTTTCCACAGCCATGAAGATAGCTAAAGCAGGCATTGTGGAGAGCTCAGAGCTTGGTCAGGCACCAAAGATTCCCAGGACATCCACTGCATCCTGGCTATTGCCAATTATCCTGACTTTTGTCTTGCCAATGGACTTGGATGACTCTAGAAGAGAGAGTGACGCTGATGACTTTGTGCAACTCTGCCTCACCTTCATCCAATTCACCTTCAAGTCAAGACATCACCTATCATCCACTACTTTTCCCTAAAATCACCATGCCACTGGTCTCTTTTTGAAAACAAAGGATGAATAGCAACAAACAAACTACATACAAGATAAAATAGAGATCCTCTTAGAGGGTTCAGCTTGAAGGGGGATTGGGAAAGTCTTCTTTGCAGAAGGTGGGACTTTAGCTGAGGCTTGAAGGAAACCAGAAAATCTAAGAGGCAGAAAGACAGACAAGGAGCATTCATCATCCAGGCATGGATGACAGCCAGTGAAAATGGGCATTGGAGTATCCTGTTCAAGGAACTTCAAGGAAGTCAGTGGATTGCAGAGTTTGTGTAGGAGAGTAATTTCTAAGACTGGAAAGTCCTAGGTTATTAAAAGCTTTAAAAGCCACCCAAAGGGTTTTATTTTATTTTATTTTTTGGAGGGCAGGAGGCAGGGCAATTGGGGTTAAGTGACTTGCCCAAGGTCACATGGCTAGTATAAGTGTTAAGAGTCTGAGGCTAGATTTGAACTCAGATCCTCCTGATTCCAGGGTTGGTGCTCTATTCACTGCTGTCACCTAGCCGCCCCAAGGGTTTTATTTTTAATCCTGGAAACAACTGGGGCTTACCCTAGTGTTTTGAGTTGGGGATAAGTGTGTGACACGGTCAGACCTGCACTTTAGGAAGATCAGTTTAACAGTTGAGTGAAGGAAGAGTTGACATAGGGAGAGATGAGATATGGAGATAGACCAGCAGGCTCTTACAACAGTCCAAGCATGAGATGGTACCTGTACCAGGATGGTGGCATTGTCAGAAGAGAGAAGGGGGCATAGATGAGATATTACAAAGGTATTACCAACAGGATTTGTCAACAAAATGGATATGGGAACAGTGAGGTAGAGGAGTTGAGTATGACTCGTAGGATGGTGCTTTACATGTATGTACTATTATGTGATTTTTTGAAAAAAACTTTACATGCATTGATAATTAATCAATTAGCCAGAATTTATGTGTTACATACTATATGAAAGAAGAACCTATGTCCCTAAGGAAACCATATTCAACTTGTGCTAGTAATATATATGTCTATGTCTATGGCTTTGCCTATGTCTATATACATACATATACATATATGTGTGTGTATACATATATATGTGTATGTATACATACAAATATTTGAAATATATGTAAAATTACATAGGATAATTTTTAGGAAAAGCCCTAGTAATTTGGGGGACTAGGAAAAGCTTCATGCAGAAGGTGAGATTTGAAGGAAGTTAGAGGTGCTAAGAGGCAGAAAAGAAGGGAGAATGAGGGTCAGTATGGGTAATAGCACTGAGGTAGGAGATGGTATTATTTGATTCTCAAAGCAACCTTGTGAATTAGGTTTCACAGGCATTATGATTCTCATTTTTCAGATGAGGAAACTGATGAATGACTCAAACTGTAAATGGTCACTTGGCCAGAATTGATTTTCTGTGTCCATTGTGGAAGATTGGGGATCTCTGGAATCTACCTTTGTTGTAATTTTGCCAGAGAATGTTCTTCCCATGCCCAAATTAATTTCTATTTAATTTGTGCTCTTTCTTTTCTTTATGTACATTTTAAATTCACTTCTCTGAACATGTTATTTCCTGAGGTTGGAGCAAAGTTTCCCGAGGACAGGGCAGGGATGGTATAGTTTGTGTTTTTGTATTTCTAGGACATAGGATAATACCTGGCACATAATTGAAATTTCATGAATGTTTGTTAAGTAAAATTGAGTTTTTGAATTGAATTACATCGAAATGGGGCTATGCTGTAATGGACAGAAGGTTGGATATGCAGAAAGAGGATTTATATTTGTATCCTGTTTCTGAGATTTAGTACCATATGATCTTTTTCAAATCTTTGGCTAAATTTCTCCATCTTCCAGATAAGGATAAGGACATTGTGTGACCTAAAATCACAGAATTGTTTCAGGTGAAATATTTTACAACGTGTAAAAACACCATAGAAATGTCAACTAATGGGACAGCTAGGTGGTGCAATGGACAGAGCACTGATCCTGGAGTCAGAACGACCTGAGGTCAAATCCACGCTCAGGCACATTAGCTGTGTGACCGTGGGCAAGTCACCTAACCCCCAATCCCTCAAAAAAAAAAAGAAATGTAGAAATGGAAATTAATATTAAATGTCTCTACTTCCTAACCCCAATACCTGAAACCTTTACACTATCTCCCCCCTTTTTTTATCTGAACTAGTGAATGAGGCAAACTTGTACATAGTGGAATGATAATAGTAACTCATATTTTTTAAGTGCTTTGAGGTTTACAATTCCCTTTTTTTTTTTCACAATAGCCCTATGACAGAGGCAGTGCATGTATTACCATTTCACACATGAGGAAATTGGGACTCAGAAAGGTTTACTCAAGGCCATTCAGCTAAAGTAATAGGATGATAATAATAGTGTGATAGGATAATGGGAAAAAGGAAAAGAATTGGAGTTAGAAGACCTGGATTTGAATTCTGGTTCTTCTACTGATTACTTGTATGCCTGGGGTGGGGGTGGGGTAAAGAATCACTTCACCTCACCAAGTCTTCATTTCCATCTCTATTAAAATAAAGACATTTCTTCTAGTTCTTAATTTATTAGGACCATAAATCCAGAGGTGGACCAGACCTCACAAGGCACTTAGCTCAATCCTTTCATTTTACTGATGTGGAAACTGAGACCCAGGAAGGTGATATACCATAGTAAGTCTTCGAGTTGAGATTTGTACCCAGGTCCTCAGAAGCTAAAGGTATTTGACATTCCCCTGACCAGTGTAGACTGAATAGAGCGGGGGAACTGCTTTCTCTAGCATGTCTGTTTTAATACTAGCCAGACAGTTTTTTTTTCCTTAGCTGTCTAATAATGCTGGGTTTTGGATGTCTTGTGGGTATTTTTTTTTGTTTGTTTGTTTGTTTCTTTTTTGGGGGAGTGGATATTAGCTCCCTGGCAGTTGCAAAACAAACACTTTTCTTTGTAGCATGGGAGGGAAAGGACCACTCTGCCCTAGTGCTTCCAAAATGAACTGGAGCCTGGCATTATGAGCCAGCTTTTGCCTCCTTGAGGATCTGATACTGGTGCCAGAGATGCTGTTAGTGCTGGGCCCCCCACAGCATCACCATTAGCTTCCCTTTCTCCAAACCATAGCGGAGTGGGAGAATATTAGCTACATGCTGGCAGCAGGGCCTTGGGAGAGCTCTCTAATTATCCACATGCCTGGTTGCCCAATGTTTCTGGGAAGCTGGAAGGAGAAGGGGACAGGGGGACCCTGTGGGTTATTTATTATTGAGTAGCGTGGCTGGTTTTCTTTCTCTGTCTTCCTCCTCCTGGCAGAGGTGCTCCCTCTTTAGAGAGCTTGGGGTAGCAGATCCCTGCCAGCCTCCCTGGCCCTCCCTGGCTAGTTCTAACATTTTTCCTGGTCTTCCTATTTCAAGTCAGTAGGGGTCCTTTCTAGGTTGGAACAAGTTCTGCTCATATAGTTCATGTTTTAAGAGTGAGAGCTTGGGAGGATGAGAGAGGCCTCAGTGTTTATCAAGTCCAACTAGATGATTTTAGAAATAAGGAAATTGAAGACAAAAAAAGTCAAGTGACTGGCCCAAAGTCACACTGGTATAATGATAACAAGAAAAATAACAATAATAGTAATAATAATTATAATTAAATTTGAATAGCCATGTGTTTTACAATTCACATTCAGGATGCACTTAATGTACTTCTACACTAAGACTTTTGATAAAATCTTTATGTCCTCACAATAATCCTTCTTGATACTCTTTTTCATTCAAAGTTTTTGTGACACTAATCCTCTCCTCCTACCTGTCTGACCATCCCTCTCATGCTCCTTTACTGCACCTTCATCTGGCTTTTACCCAGTAAGAGTGAGCATTGCCCAAGGCTGAGTCATTTGCCTTCTCTTTTCCTTCTATGCTATATCACATGGTTATCTCATAAGTTCCCATGGATTCAATGCTAATTCTTTGTTGATGATTCTCAAATGTACTTCTCCAACCCTAACTTCTCTCCTGACCTCCATTTACATATCTCCAACTGCCTACTGCATATCTCATAATGAATGTCTTGTACATTCATTATATACAGTTATACCTTCCACATCATAGAGGTTAAGGGCATAGTGCCTCTAGGATCTGGAAAATCCTCATATATTTTTTGGCCGTCCTTTCATAACAGAGAAAAAGTCTGAATTATTATGGTATTAAAAGATAAAATATGTTGATATTATGCAATACTGCACATTTCTAAGTTTCTGAACTTTTTCTGTGTCATCTGCTGGCCTTCGCATGTTATCTGGGGCTTCCACAAACATCTCCAAAAATTCTCATTTGATTTCTTATGCCAACACACAATATATCAAAACTGTGATGGGGAAAGTTGCAATGTGCAAGGGATAACTATATTAAACTCAACATGTCCAAAATTTACTCATCATATTTTCTTCCCAAGTCTTCCCTTCATCTTAATTTTCTGTTACAGCTTTACTATTCAATACTCTCTCTCAGCTACCCACACTCACAACCTCTGTGTCATCCTCAACTTCTTACTCTCTCTGATTCTCCATATCCAATCTGTTGCCAAGTCTTCCCAGTTCTACTTTACCAGCATCTCTCTCTCTCTCTCTGCCTTTTGGAGGGCAATTGGGGTTAAGTAACTTCAAGTTACTTAAGTAACACAACACTAGTTGTGTGTGTGTGTGTGTGTGTGTGTTAAGCATCTGAGACCGGAACCGAACTCGGGTCCTCCCCTCCGGGGCTGGCGCTTTACTCATTGCGCCACCTAGCCACACCACCACCATCTCTTCTATATTTGCCTTTCTCTCTTCTGACACATCCTCGTAGAGGCTCTTAAAACCTCACATGAACTGTGGCAGCAACCTTCTGGATGGTCTTCCTGCCTCAGGTCAGATGTCAAATCTTAAACCACTATGTCACCTACACACACACACACACACACACACACACACACCCATGATCTGATCAACTGTAGCAGCTCCTTATTGCTTTTTGGACCAAATATGGAATCACTTGTTTGTAGTTTAAAGTCTCACCTTTATGGTCTTCTTTACAATTTACTTACTCTCCTCTCCCCATATTTTGCAGTCCAGTGACCCTGACCTCATTGCCATTCCTCTTCCAAGACTCTCCATTTCCTAACTCCATGCATTTTCCCTGTCACTTGTTACTGGAATTCTCTCCCTCCTCATCTCTATCTCCTAGCTTCCATGTATTTCTTCACATCTCAGCTTAAGTCCCACCTTAGTGCCTTCCCTCTGATGTTTATCTTATCTGTATCTTATCTGTGCATAGTTGTTTGGATACCATCTGTCTCATTAGATTATGAACTCCTTAAGACCAGAGGCTTTTAAAAACTCTTTGTATTCCCAGTGCTTAGAACAATGCCTAATGCACAGTAGGTACTTAATAAATACATATTGATTGACTGCTTGAATTATTGTTCCTCCCATTGAAGTGTAAATTCATTGTGTGTGTGTGTGTGTGGGGGGGGGGGTTGTTTCATTCTTTGCATTTTTACCCTAAGTGCCTAGTATAGTGCCTGACACATAGTAGCAATTTAATAAATACTTGTTGATTAGCTGATTGATTACTTCCCTTCATATACTATACTGTTCTACTTGCTAGCCCAAGTGCTAATACCTCTCCCTTCTCCCCCAATTACCTTGTGTTTATGTTGCATATACTTACATACATTGTTGTTATTGTTCAGTTGTTTTGACTGTGACCCCATTTGGGATTTTCTTAGCTACGATACTGGAGTGGTTTGTCATCTCCATTTCCAACTAAATTTACAGATGAGGGATAAAGGAAAGTAGGTTACCCTTCTTAATAGGTAGGGCAAGATAACAAACATTTATTGAGCACTTATTATATGTCAGGCACTATGCTAAGTGCTGGAGATACAAGTACAAGAAAATAAGAAACACAGCCTCTTGCTCTCAGGGAGTTTATACTCTAATGGGGAAAGACAACACTCAAAAAAGAACAGAAATGTGGTGGTATTGGGGGAGGTAACCATGGTGTTGCATATTAGGAAATTCAGATGCAAAGTTGAAAAGGAAATGATAGATGGCTAATTCTTCAAAAATGGAGATCTCCCTGGAGGAACTCACTAGTGGAAAAAAGGGGACAGAATAATGGAGCAATGTTCCTGGATGAGGAGGCAGCAGAAATATGGTGCCAAAAGTCCAGAATGTCAGAAGTAAACCTAAGACAGAATGGAGGATGCTGGGCTTAGGCCCTTCTTCAAAATGAGGCCCTGGAGGAGCTCAACAAAGGGAGAATGGGTTGGCATGGTGAAGGGATGTTCCATAGTGTTCCCAGGAGTCAATGGTTGTGCTAGTGTGAGGAAACCTCAAATACTGAGACAACTGAGATGGCAAAGTCCAGAAAATCCAAAGCAAAGGAGGGGAATGATTAATGAAGTTTTCATAGAAATGTAAACTCCTTGAAGTCAAGGACCTTCACTTTTGTTGTTTTATCCTCATATCCTAGTGGAGAGTAGCACATAGTAGGTACTCCATACATTCTTCTTTACTAATTAATTAACGTGTCAGTTAGAAAGGGAAGCAGTGTTTAAGAGCCTATACAGTTTCATTAAGAACAGGTTATTCTATATTAACTTCATTTCCTTTCTGATAGGGCCTCCAAGACCAGTAATTTCGGGAAATTATTTTTCTGCAGGATGCCTGGATTTCAACAAAGAATTTGACAAAGTCTCTTATATCCTTACATATATAAAATAGGGAGACATGGGTTCAACAAGTTGCATAGTTAGGTGAATTTAGGACTTGTTTAATAAAATAATCTAATGAATGAGCCAAGGATAACCAGAAGACTGGCCTTTGGTGGAGGGTTCCAGGGATTTGTTTTTGACTATTCTTTTCAGCATTTTTATGATTGACTTGGATTAAAGCATAGATGGAAGGTTTATCAGACTTTCAGATAACATTAAGCTAGGAGGAGTGGCCAGAAATTTAGAACAAGTCTATTAGGATGCAATTTAATAAGGATAAATGTAAAGTTTCACCCTTGGATCTTAAAAAAATCGAGGATTCATGAAAAAGAACTAGAGTGATTTGCCACACTAGAAGTCAAAACAACTAATTCAGTATTAGGTTGTGTTAAAAAGAAGCACAGTATACTTCTGTGAAATCATGGAAAATGCAGGAGAGATTACTCCCTTCTGCATTTGCAGTAACAATGGCAGTGGTAGAAAAGGGAGCAAGAGGGTATGAACCTTTGTATAGTTTTCAGACCATCTATAAGTAACCGTTAGTATTGTAAACCTGAGATCCTTGTCCAATTATGGATAAGCAGGCATGTTATTGAAAGCATTGAATCATAATATAGGATCATAGATCTAGAAATGGATGAAGCCTAAGAGGGAATTTAGACTAATCCTTTCCTTTTACAGATGAGGAAATTGAGTCTCAGAGAATTTAAGTGATTTGCTGAGATTTGGATCCAGATCCTCTGTCTGCCAAATCCAGTGTTCTTTTCCCTAAGGCAAAATGCTTTCATCTTGACATTCTTGTCACCCATTCTATAGCAGGTGCCTGAGGAGACACAAAGGTAGGCAGGTCAGGATAGGACCACATTCCACGGAGCATGTGTGGAGAAGGGACCACAGAGGCCATTCCCTTTTACACCAAATAGGATGTGTTCCAATTCTTTTTTTTTCTTTTTTTGCTACACAAGGATATAGAAAATAGGGTCCCAGTCCTAAAGGAAATCAATTAGAATATAAATTTGAATAGAGATCTAAGGTTTATAAAGCCCTCTCTTCACAATAAACCTGTGAAGTATGTAATTATAATTATTAATAATAGCAATATTGTTATTGTTGTGGTTGAGCTGTTTCAGTCTTGTCTGACTCTTTGTGACCCCATTTGGACAGAGATACTGGAGTGGTTTGCCCTTTCGTTCTCCCACTCATTTTATTTTTTTAAACTTTATTTTTATTTAGTATTTTATTTTTTCCTCATTACAATTTTTGACATTCATTTTTAAAACTCTGAGTTCCTCCAGCTCATTTTATAGATGAGGAAACTGAAGCAAAGAGGGTTAAGTGACTTGCCCAGGGTCACATAGCTAGTAAGTATCTGAGGCTGAATCTGAACTTGGAAAGATGAGTCTTCCTGACTCTAGGGCCAGCACTGTATGCATTGTACTACTTCACTGCCCAAATAGTAATATTAGCTAACATTTATATATTTACTATGTGTTTGCCTCATGCCATGTGATTTACCATTATTATCTCATTTGCTCTCAACAACTTTGAGAGGTAGGTACTATTATCACTCCCATTTTATAGATGAAAAAACTGAGGCAAACAGAAGTTAAAAGACTTGCCTAAGATCACACAGCTAATAAATGTCTGAGGCTGGATTTATACTTGGGTTTTCCTGACTCCGGGTCCAGAGCTTTATCCACTAGCTGCTCATGCATTTATTTCATATATACATATATAAACTGAGTTGGAGAAATTAAGTCTTTCTCTATATCATACACTAGTATTAAAGGTGAGATTTGAATTTGTCTAGAGACTTCAGTGCTTTTTCCTCTCCTCTATGTCTTCTCAGTACAGTAAGGACTTAGTAAATATCGTTTGTTGACTAAATTCAATTTTGACTGTAGAAAATAATACAGGAATCTCCCAACAGGAAATCAAAGTATTTATTCAATTAACCATAACATTTTATCATGCTATCAGCGACCAAAAAATGTGGATGTTTGTGTTGGATTTTTTATTGGTTTCATCATCTATTCTTGTTCACAAATGGGAAAATGTGATTGTCAATTAAAGCTTAGCAAAGTGCTTCTTTTCTTTAAAAAAATCAGCATCATATTTCATGCAAAATCAGAGCTGCTGTTGGGCCACCTGAAATTTACAGCCTCCTGTCCCCGTAGTGAAAATTTGCAGTGAGATTAATGCCCCTTTTGCTGGCACTAAATCAATTTCATACATATGCTCGTATTTTCACTGAAGTGACAGTAGCAAAGGCTGCTATTTTGTAGTCACTCTATGAAAACCCAAGGATATTTCCTGAGTCTCATAATCTCTCTCTCCTCCTCCTCTCTTAATATTACAACCTCATAGAACTTTGGAGCTGGGAGGAACGGTATACATCAGCTCGTCCAACCCACTCATTTTGTCCATGAAAAAGTGAGGTCCAGAGAATGGAATTTATTTGTTCAAGGATACCTAGTTAATTTCCCTGGGACTAAAATCCTGAAGTTCCTTGAGTGGACCACATCTGGAGTATTACATTCATTCTGAGACACTGAATTTTAGAAAGGACATTGATAAGCTATTGGAGTAGCCAGGGGAGTCAAATAAGAATGGTGAAGGACCTCACATCTATACCCGATGAGGATTGGCTGAATGAATGACTGAATAAAGTAAACCACATTTAATAAGCATTTACTATATAAAAGCACAGTGACAAATGTTAGGGATACAAATAGAAAAGCAGAGACAGACCCTGATCCTAAAGGGTTCACATCCTAATAGTGAGATATAACATATATAGAAAAGATTCAGCTTCAAGTCAGAATGAAAGAGACACCTTGGTCCTTAGGATGCAGCAGCAAAACAGATGGTAATGCATCTTCTTTAATGCAATTTCTATTAATAAAATCATATCTGTTTCTGATGTGGAACCATTTGACAGTGCCAAGAACTTTGTTGGAAAGAGCTTTTTTTTTTTCCAGGTTTTCCATAGCTGTGACTGCTGAGGAGGCAAGGGCCATAGCACCTGCAGAGACAGTTGCCAGACTGAATCTCCACCGGGATTGTTTCCCTGGATGATGGCTGCAGTAGCTGGGCCAGATGCAGAACTGATGGGGTTTTGCTATTTTCTAGGCTGTTGGTCTTACCTGTCCACTGGTGTAAGTTGATTAGTGGTTAATGTTAATGATGGCAAGGATGGAGGGCAAATTTTCAGCAGGAATTGCTCCCTTGGATGGCGGTTCCAGGATTGGGATGGAAATGGGAAGGCCCAGTGGCTGTAGGCACTGTTATTCTCAGTGCGTTTGGTCCTAGGCTGTCCCTACTGGGTTCTGATAGGAGGTATTTGTCAATTTGGTGACTTCACTGACCTGGTGCATGCGACTTCCTATTTTTTCTTCAGGCTGTTTTATTCCTTTAGCTACGTTGGATTTCCTGCCCATTAAGGCAGTTGAGCTGCAGTTGGAATTGAAGGATCTAGGGATTTTTAGACTGGTGAAGAAAAGAAACGGAGTATTATAGCTGTCTTTAAGGGTTTGAGGGCCTGTTATAGAGAGGATAGTTTAGACTTCTTTTGCTTGGACCTATAAGGCCAAACAAGTAATATGGGTGGATGTTTTAAGGAGAAAAAAATTAGTCTTACTGTCCAAAAGAGCTTCCTAAAAATTAGAGACCTTCAGACAAAGGCTGGATGTCTGCTTGAGAGTATTAAAGGAGATTTATTTTTTCAAATATGAGTTAGACTAGGTCAGAGTATATTTTTTAATTTTTATATATATAAATCATTCTTACATTGTGGGTTATACAAAAACAGACAATGGGATAGGATATGGCCTGTGGGCTGTAGTTTGACAATTCTTAAACCAGATGACTTGACATTTCCTCCATCTCTAAAATTCTTGGATTCTGTTATTTCTAACTTTAGGTCAATTCTACTTTCATTGGACAAGGTTGCTTATAGCAGAATCATGGCATTTGGGAGATTGGGACTCAGGTGTCCTGATCTGAATGTCACCTGAATAGCTACACATCATACAAGATCCTGGACCCAGGTTTCATTCACTCATTCAAAAACTTATTACCCACCAACTCTATGAAAAGCACTGTGCTACCTTTAAAGCCTATTTTTAATGATTAAACAGTTCTCCCAGAGCTGTCCTCAGGGCAAATTGAATTGGGGCCATGAGCTCTATATAGTGCCATGAATGTAAATGCCCAGTTGCCTACAAAGGCGAGTCATATTTTTATGAAGATCAACAATTTCATCCCTCTAGAAGATCAAGTTAAATCATAAAAAAGTAAAAAGAATCATAATTTTAGAATTATATGTACTATAACCCCTAGGCAGATTAAAAGATTCCAGCAATCTGTTCATGACCCAGCACTGTTAAATATTTCTATCAGTGACTTGGATGGAGACAGAACTGTTATAGTCATCAGGCTTATAGATGAAACAAAGCTGCTAGGAATAGTTAGCATGATATTGGAGTCAGGATCCAAAAATATCTTAAGAAGTTAGAATATCAGGATGAATCTAATAAGGTGTGTCTCATCTGGGGCAAAGAAAGTCAACTTCACAAATAGGAAATGGAGAAGGTGTGGTCAAGGGGCAGCTAGATGGGAAGAATAGAGTGCTGGGCCTGGAGTCAGGATGGCTCATTGTTCTGACTTACAATCTAACCTCAGACACTGTACTCACGCTTACTGTGTAACCCTGGGAAAATCACTTAGCCCTGTTTGCCTCAGTTTCCTCATTTGTAAATAAAATGAGCTGGAGAAGGAAATGGCAAACCACTCCATCATCTTTGCCAAGAAAACCCCAAATGGAGTCAAGAAGAATCAGACTTGACTGGAATGACTGACCAACAAAAAGTGTAGTAAAAGAGAAATCTTTCTGAGAAAAAAAATTGAGGGTTTTAGTGGGTTTACACTTAATGTGAATCAGTAATGTAATATAGTAGTCAAAAAACTTTAATGGGGCAGCTAGGTGGAGTAGCAAATAGAGTCCTGGAGTCAGGAGGGCCTGAGTTCAAATATGACCTCAGACACTTAACACTTACTAGCTGTATGACCTTGGGCAAGTCGATTAACCCCAATTGCCTTGCCTTCCCCCCTCAAAAAAAAAAAGACAAAAAAACCTTTAATGTTTTCTTAAACTGTATTAAGGAAGGCATATGAAAGAGTAAGGAGATGGTAGCCCTGCTGTCTGCTGCCTGGTCAGACCACATTTGGAATATTATGTTCAATTCTGGGTCTCACATTTTACTAAGCACATATAGAAGCCAGAAACTATCTGGAGGATGGCAACTAGAATTGTGAATAGACATGAAACCATATCACTGGAGGATCTATTGAATGAAGTGGAGATGTTTAGCTTGGAGAAGAGAAAACTCTTGGGGGACATGATAGTGGGATTCAAGTATCTGAAGAGCTATTAAATGAAGAAGAGATTAAACTTCCTTGTTCTAGAGGGAGGAACTTGGAACAATGAAGATAAACACAGGGAGATAGATTTAGACTTACTGTCAGGGAAAATATTCCCAATAACCAAAGCTCTCCCAAAGAGTAATGGGCTGCCTGGAGGAGTAGTATTTTCCTCTTTAGGTGAGGTCTTAAAGCAAATGCTCCACAACCTCTTGTTGGATGGGTTGTCATGTAGATTCTCTTTGATGTAGGGATGGACACCAGAGAGTCTCAGAGTTTCCATCTAACTTTGACATCCGTTGATTTTGTAATTAAGTATTATCTATGTGCAGAACTTTCCAGATCTGAACTTTCTTCAAGAAGTCACTGTGAATTAGATGTTAGAAAGGTGGTGATTGATGCTGACTTAAAGTAATGTCTCTAGCGGAATACTCCAGGGATTTGTCCTTGGCCCTATTTTGTTCAACAGTTTAATAAATTACTTGAATAAATTAAAGACTAAAAAAATAGTTCCAAATAGGAGAGGTCCTTAGAGTCTGTCTATCAGAGTCCTCTCATTTTTTGTAGATGATGAAAGTGATGCCCAGGAAGACTGTGACTTGATCAAATTCAAATAGACTAATGTCAGGAGTGATAGTTGAACCCAAAATTTCTGACTCTGCACCTAGCGTTCTTTAAACTATACTTGTTTAGTTTGTTATATCCCATCTTGTAGTGGGAACTCTTAACCTAGCAAGAGATTAGACCAAGAGACCTTTATATAAAGTCTATTTTAGTGGTCAGTTTCTATATTTATATCATCCTTATGGTATAGTCTCCCCCCTTTTGACAAGTTTCATTTTATCAATATCTTTATTAAACTGGAGGTTGTTATAGTGTAGGAGAATGAGACCTAAGCTTGTTCAGGAGAGACCTGAGTTTGAATCCTGTTTCTATGTCTTAGCAGTAATTATGTGATCATAAGGAAGTCAATTACCTCTGAGCTTTTGTTTTCTTATCCACTAAAAATAAGACGTTCAGTATCCACTTCATCAAACAGTTATGAGGATAAAATTTTTAAAAATATATGCAAAACAGTATAAATGTCTGTTGTTAACAACTTTTGTTGTTGTTGTTAGGGAGTATAGCATAGTAGACAGGAAGTCAACTGTAGAGTCAGAAAGATCTAAATTCAAGACCTGCCTCTGACACAGATTGGCTGTGTGACTCTCAGTAAGGCAGCTAACCTCTCAGTGTCCTAGTTAGTTCTTTAAGACTTGAAGTTATAGAGCAGTTGCTGATTTATATTGGTGAAGGGAATTTCCTCACGGGGAGTGCCAATGCCACTGAAATCAAAGGTCTCATCTAAAAGAAATATACCAAGAATAATTATAGTTTGACCAATGCAGACTTATAACAGCTTTGGTATTCCTTCATTTTTTGGCATTATTGTTCTATTAACCTAGACTATGAAGGAAATAATATTTTTTGGCCACAATATCACACTTTTGACTCATTGAGATTTAGTCTTTTTCAAAGACTTGTTCACTCTCTCTTGATATTCATTTTCTGGTCTTGCTTTTATCTTCTTTACAATTCTTTTTTAAAAGTCTAAATTAATCGATGAGTTTCTTGTGTATTCATATTAGTCTCTCTACACAAATACCACTTTTTCTCCTCATTGGAGTTGTTTCTTTTCATGTCTTCAGAATTTTGTTCTTTATTGTCTTCTAAGCTTTCTTTTTTTTGCCTTTTTTTTGGAGGGCAATTGGGGCTAAGTGACTTGCCCAAGGTCACATGGCTAGTATTTTGTGTTAAGTGTTTGAGGTAGGATTTGAACTCAGGTCCTCTGACTCCAGGGCCAGTGCTCTATTCATTACATCACTTAGCCACCCCAGTCTTATGAACTTTCTAGGCTGACTTAGTTCATAGGATTCAACCTATTTTTTCTCTGAAATTTTCTTTCCCAAAATATAGGGTGCATGTCAGATTATGCCCAGTTTTCCTTTCTTCCTCTAACACAAATTCTCAGATGGAATGTTCATTTCCTTCATGGTTCCTATCATTTTCATTCCAGCAACCAGTTCATCTCTACTAGTAAGAATAAGATCCAGAAAATAATTTACCCTCTTTGGTTCCTTCACTTTTTGAAGAATAAAATTATCGCTGACAAAAAATTATTAGCTGCTTTGCTTTTGACAGTAAAATTGCCATCAGATGTCTAGGTAATTTAAGTCCCCCAAAATGCTATAACCATTCCTTTGTGTTAGGATCGTTATGTTTCACAAACCCCTCATCTATTTCTTCTTTCTGTCTAGGTGGTCTCCAATGACAAAATAGCTTCTATTTCTTCCTCTTTCAACCTTTATCCAAATATTTTCCTTCATTCTTCCCACTGTTTGGTGCATTCAACAAACTTTCATTAAGAGACTACTATGAACCAGGCATTGGTGTTAGATATTGGGGATAGATAGACAAAAACAAACGGATGAACAAGAAGTTCCTGCTGTCAAGGAGCTTGCATGTCAACACCTAAGCAAATGCAAGATAATCAGAAGTGGGAGAGAGCACTGACTCCCATGATGATCAGAAAAGACCTTATGGAGGAGGTGACATCCAAAAACTGAAAGGGAAACGAGCAATATTTGAAAGATCTTCCTGATGAAGAGGTTTCAAACATTATGTAAGTTTCCAGATGGCAGAGTCAACATCAGTCTGATTTCAGACCATCCTAAGAGTCATCAAACAGTAAAATAGGTTGTCTCAGTAGGCCCATTTCAATTATAAATTCACTTGGGTTTGGAACCTAGATATTATCCTCAACTCCTCACTTTCTCTCACCTTCCCATATCCATCGGTGTCCAGGTATGCTGATGTCACCTGTACAGCATCTCTCACGTGTACCCCTTCTGGACCGCCTTCCTGGTACATCCCCTTATGCCTGTTGCAATAGTTTGCTGGTTGGTCCGCCTGCCACAAATTTCTCCCTACTCTACTTCATCCTCCATTCAACTGATGTTTGAGAGATAAAAAGCTCTATCTTTTGTAGAAAAAAAGAGAATTGAGCAGAAAAGCAGGTTAATCTATTTCAATTGCCTGTACCTAGTTTCTGAATCCCTGCTATTTTGATCACAATAATAATGCATATTTATGTGGTCCTTAAGGTTTATTGAGTGCTTTCTTCCCATATTATATGTAATAGGAAGAGTACTAGAATTGGAGGCAGAAGACTTTAGATTCATATTCTGCTCTACTAATTACTAGCTAAGGATCTTACCATTTGTGGACTTCTGTTTCCTAAACTGCAAAACAAGGGAGTTGGACCAGATGATCTGTTTGGTCCTTTCTAGCTTTAGATCTATAATTCAGCATTTAAATTATATAGATGAGGAAATGATATTCAGAGAGCTTAACCACTTGCTGATGGCCATAAAACTGGCCGTGTCAGAACTTGCTTTCAAATCTTGACACCAGGTCAGTGCTCTTTGTCCTACAAGATGCTACCTCTATGGTTATGAGACTATCATCACTTGCCTGTTGTGACGTGCCTTATTTGCCTACAAAGCACCTTAGAGGAAATGAAATAGAGTCTTTGGAGCACTATAAGAAATAACCTAAATTTACAAACTGACAATTTCACCTCTACTTTTTCCTCTTTTTCTTCTGCCTATCCTTACTTTTGAAACATTCTCCTCATCCTTTTCTCTTCATCCTAATCTTCTTTCTCCATTACCTCTTTATTATTTTCCTTCTACATTTTTCTTTTTTTCAACATCATCTTTTCCATCTTGTCTGCCCATACCTTTCATTATCTTTTCTCTTCTTCCCCTCTTTTCCCTCTCCTCCTTTCTCCTATTTCTTTGCTTCTTCTCTTCTATATCTACTTCTTTTCCCCTAAATCTAAATTCCTATGTTAATGCTAACACTATGGTTATTGTAAGCATAAATTAATAATGTACTTAAGGTTATTTGGGGCTGTAATTACACCCACAATCTTGATTCTTATCCTTTTTACCCTTATCTAGTCCTCGAATAGTCCTCCAAACCTACAATCCTTTCCCAACATGAATCTCTAAATTTTTCCTAAGTTATGTCTTATCACCAGTATCTTGACCACTTTGAACATTGGTCAATGCTAAAAAAAAATTATCCTTTACTAGTTCAGAGGGTTTTTATTTGAGGCATATAGGAAAGGTTAGAATGTCCATTTCTCCTTATAGATGAGGAACTGGTATGGCAAGTAGCTTGCCCAACGTTCTGCAGAATATTTTAAGAAGAGCTGGAATTCTAAGGCCGTGGAATTAAAATGGTCCATTTTGAGTGTGGGACTCTGGGGAGAAAGAAGAAAGATTTATAATACCACACAAACCTCAGTGTTTTCTTCATGGGTTTTGACTTTTCATTCTGGCTGTGTATCTCTTGTATCCAACTTGGCATCTCCAAGCTTTCCTTGGCTCTCTTCAACTAGCATATCTCATTTATTGCTCCAGGGAAGATTTGGTCGCTTTCAAAGCTGGATGAGAAGACTTGGCATTTCCAAAGGTTTACTTCTTCCCAGTTCCCCATCCAGAGCTGCTTGCCTGGGGAGTTACTTATTACCCATATCACCCAAACATGAAGAGCTAGAATAAAAAATGGCATAGCAGGTCCTTTGTGAATGAAAGATATAGTCGCAAAATCCCTGAATGTCAACCTTGGAAGGGAGTTTGGAGAGGTCATCTCAGCCAATTCATACTTGAATGACAATCCTCCTCAAAATATCCCTGTTGAGTGGTCAACTACAACATGTTTTAAATCTCTCATTGAGGAAGAACCCACTTCCTTCTGATATGGCTACAACAACAACAGCATCATTTATGTAGTACCTTAAAATATGCAAAGTGTTTTTGCATGTATTATCTCATTTGATCACTGGGCTGGTATTTGAAGCTTTTCCTGCTTGGAAGGACATGCCTAGTGTTCTTTGTGTTCTACTATATGTTATTGTTGAGTTGTTTCAATCATGTCTGAC
This sequence comes from Petaurus breviceps papuanus, assembly GCF_028583685.1. NCBI lineage: Eukaryota > Metazoa > Chordata > Mammalia > Diprotodontia > Petauridae > Petaurus > Petaurus breviceps. Next base: position 13,173,399 of record NW_027187460.1, on the reverse strand, counting down.
TCTTCATGATGCCATTTGGGGTGTTCTTGTCAAAGATACTGAAGTAGTTTGTCATTTCTTACTCCAGCTCTTTTTACAGATGAGGGAACTGAGGCAAATAGGGTTAAGTGACTTGCCCAGGGTTACACAACTAGAAAGTGTCTAAGGCCAGATTTGAGCTCAGGAATATGAGTCTTCTTGACTTCAGACCCAGCACTCTATTCATTGCGCCACCTAGTTACCCATGCTTTACTACATAGGCTTTCGGAAACTGGGCTCATCTCTATATCAGGGTGATGCTTCTGACTACCTAGTTTAAATGGGCATTATTAGAAGATATAGGGCAGTTAGGTAGTGCATTTGTTAGAGGGCCAGACCTGAAGTCGGGAAGACTCATCTTATTGAGTTTGCCTTAGTTTCCTTATTAAAAAAAAATGAGCTGGAGAAGAAAATGGCAAACACTTTGGCATCTTTGCCAAGAAAACCCTAAATGGGGTCACAAAGACTCAGACATCACTGAAAATTATCTGAAGGAAGGGATGGTTTTCTTTTTTGACTTTGCCTCCACAGTGCAGGGCCCATCTTTGAAATGGTGGGTGTGCAATAAATGGTCTTGAACAGAATTCAGTTGAATCTGTTTAAGGAGGTCCTAGCTGACAAAGAAATTAGCAGTATGCTATCAGATTAATGGAGAAAAATATCTTTGGTTGGTGCACAAGGAAGATTTTAAATTTCCCACTCCAATTACATTATATATGTGATTTCCTACAGAACCAATGATACAGAAAGGGTGCCCATATAACATAAAACAAAGGGTCAGTTCTTCAAGAGAAAAAAATCAGTCAAGTTGTTTGACCTCATGTAGCCAAATGCCATTGGATTATATCTTTACTATTGTTTATTCTCATAACCAGGCCTCTTAAACTCCAACCCAAATACTCATAGCACCTACCTTACAAGTTCAAATGAGACAAGATATGAAAAAACCCTTTGCAAATCTTAAGGTACTGCATAAGTCCTAGCTATTATTGTTATTATTTTTACTTTTTTACTACCATTGGTCACAAGCAGTAGAATCAATTGTTAAATTTTCACTGTGAGCTACAAAATTGAATTTTAATTTATTTTTTTGTTGATTGTCTAGACTTGAGAAAGTAACAGAGATAAGTTAATAATGAAGATTAAATTGAAAAGTGTGTTGTGTGTACATTTATTTTTACTCAATTGGTAATTGTTTACCACCATACCCCTGGTCAGTACTGTTTGGAAACCTTAAAGTTGGAAACCCAGGACTGAATTGCTCTAAAAAAATACCTTCTCAGTTTCTTGTGGTGATAAGAAGTAAAAAAAAAAAACTTCTGGTCATTGCAAATGAAAGGTCTTAATATAATTTTATATCTTATTGATAACTGTGGTTAAATATGGCTGCCTTGTCAATAACTAGGCTGTCTGTTTTTAAGAGTTTTCTCCTCTTGTTTCAGAAATGCGGGTATCTTGTAGTACAGGAATCCTGGAAATGGAGCTGGGGGCTGTCTCTGGAATGCCATGGGTTTTTAATGGCCCCAGCATCGATTGGAAATATTGAACTTTCAGTTTCATATAACTGACACAGGTTTCTTTTAGAGTCAGATAATTAAGCCCTTTCAAATGGCAACTAATAATTTGCATTTTCAGTACAGCTTTCTTCTAGACCTTGGGGAACATATATTGATGTTACATGGGCCTGAGTGATCCTGTTCAGGGCTCCTCTTGAAAGCTGCTTCAGCTCCTGACATGCATGGCTTGTTAACAGAGTCTGGATGATCATCGGCCAGAAATATTATCAAGGGGAATTGGATAATCTCTAAGATCCCTTCCAGCACTAATCTTTTAGGTTCCATTTTCCAACATTCTGTTCCAAGGTCTCTTCCATCTTTAGAAATCCATGTTCTATGCATTAGCATTGTACCACTCTTACATGCTATATGATCCCACTCTCTTCCCCAAACAGATTAGAATGAGGTCAGAAAAAGACAGATTCATATAAAGTCTATGAGGAAAAAAAATCTGACAAACGGAATTTTATATCTACGTTAGTATATATGTTGTGTGTGAGGGTTGGGGGGAGGGTGGTACTAGAATCCAAACCATCCTATCACATCCTTATTTGATCTTATTATACCTTTATAGCCTGTGTCAAACCAGGATTCAATATACAAACTTGCCATGATATTGACCTCGCCATTCCTTTCTCCCTTCCTCCCTTCCTCCCTTCCTCTCTTCCTTCCTTCCTTCCTCCCTTCCTCCCTTCCTTCCTCCCTCCCTCCCTCCCTTCCTTCCTTCCTTCCTTCCTTCCTTCCTTCCTTCCTTCCTTCCTTCCTTCCTCCTTCC
>NW_027187460.1:13153880-13170950 GCF_028583685.1 Petaurus breviceps papuanus | reverse complement strand
CCTTCCTTCCTTCCTTCCTTCCTTCCTTCCTTCCTTCCTTCCTTCCTACCTTCCTCTCCTTTCCTTCCTTTTTTCTTCTTCCTCTATTTTTCCCTTCTTTGTTTCTCTGTATCTCTTCACATCTCTCTCCTTTCATAATTCTTCTACTCTGCTCATTCTTCTCCTTCACCTTTCCTTCTCTGCTAGGTTGATAAAGTGCTAGGCCCATGGTCAGAAAAATCTGATTTAAAAACTTTTAGACAATTAATGACTGTGACTTTGTGTAGGTCACTTAATCTCTGTTTGCCTCAATTTCCTCATTTGTAAAATGGGGATAAAAATAGACCTTACGTTCCATGGTTGTTATGAGATGGTATTTATAAAGTACTTAGCACAGTGCGTGGAACATAGTAGGTGCTTAATCAATGTCTGTTCCTTTCTTTCCTCATTCTCTTCTCCTTTTCTCTCTCCCTCTCTCTCCCTCCTAGATCTCTTGCTCCCTTTAGCAATGCTGTGTAGTACAGGTAGTACAGGTTTTATCACACCTATTTTGCATAAGAAGATATTGGAGATATTTAATGTTTTGTCTATGATCACACAGCTAGTGAGACTTGAGGTGGGATTTGAATCCCGTTCTGACTAGAAGTTCAGCACTCTTTCTACTATGTCTTAAATATTTTTGGTTCTATGGACCTTTCTGCTGATAGCATTTCACAAATTTAAGTTCTAGAATCCTAAATTTTAAAGATTCTTCAAGCTTTGATAGTCTCTAATAAATAACATTTCTATAATGCTTTATTTTTCAGTGTGATTTATATAATGTTATTCTATTTGATCCTGTGAGGTGTTTGATATTATTAATTCCATTTTACAGATGCAGAAGCTAAGGCAGAGGTTATGTGACTTGCCCAGGGCCATACAACTAGTAAGTTTCTGACACAGTATTTGAACTCAGGTCTCCCTGACTTCAAGCCCAGAGCTTTATCCACTATTCTCTTTAACTAACTTTAGTCTATGTTTTAGACTGTGGTCTAGTTATAATATTCTGTTTTAATTATAGTCCTTTCTGTCCCTATGGTTCTCAGATTCCATGATTCAACGGATTAGAATGATCACATCCACTGTAGGGTGCCATGTACAGTAGCATTTTTGTTTGTAAAACTGAAGATATGAAGGAAGATGTCATGTGGTTTTGTGAAGGAAGGAGACAGGAAATCCAGAAAAGACAGAGGGCCTTATGGTATAGTGGAGGTAATATTGGATTTGGAGTCAAATTTAGTTTGGAAATCTGGCTCTTCTACTAAATGTGTACTCTTACACCAGTGCTATAATGAGGAATTCCTGTCCCTAAGAAAAGGCAGAAAGGTTATCAGAATTCACCTCTAGAAGGAATCGTAGGACCTGAGCCACTCTGAGCTTTCTAACATGCTGATAAAGAATCTTAGGGAGGTGGTGGCAGAGGGGTCAATGGGCCAGGGGCCAGGGGCAGATCCAGGGGAGATCATAAACACCCTGAAATGAGACTTCATCATTAGGTGGGGAGAAATTCACTGAGGATGTACCTACTAGGGGGTGGAAGCAAGTCTCAGGACAATGCTTTAGGCACCTTCCAAATGTCAGCACCTTGGGAGAAAATGTAAGGTTTTGACATGACCCTGTTATGACCTTGAGTTAGGCAAGTAATTTCCCTGGTTCTCTATTTCCCCATTTGTAAAATGATGGGAGTTGAATTATATTATCTCAAGGCTGTAATAATTGATGATATTTGATATGACTTAAAGACAGCATAATATTTTGGAAAGTTACTGGCTCTGATGTCAGAAACTTTGGATTCCAATCAGGACCATGCTACAATATTTACTACTGATAAAACTTTAATCAAATCACTTAACTAAATCTATGATTGTGTAAATGATAAGCATCATCAAATGTTAGGACATGAAGAAATCTTAGAGAGGACCTAGTCCAAATTCTTCATATTAGATGAGGAACTGAGGCTCAGAGAGGAACAGTGACTTGGTTAAAGTCACACAGTATCAGAATATTTCATGTGCTCATGGAGTGTTCCAATACATTTTCTATCAGGAAAAGATATGCTTTAAGTCATTTCTAGATGTATAGTCCCCAGACCTAGAGTCAGGAAGACAGACCTGAATGCAAATTTGGAATAATATACTTACTAGCTTTATGACCTTGAGTAAATCACTCAGTGATGGAGAACTGGTGGCCTCAACACCAGGTCCTTCCTCAATCTTCCAGGTCGTTGGGTGAGGCTTTTGGACTGAGTCCAAGTTTTACTGAACAAATCTTTTTATTAAGGGTTTTTTTGAAGTTTAATTGGACCAAACTGTTTGCCACAGTCTTTTTCTCTGTAAAATGAGTATTATAATAATAATAATGCCTATTTCCCAATCTGGTTGTGAGGATTCAATGGGATAATGACTGTGAAATGTTAAGCACAGGTCTAGCACAAATAGCTATATAAATGCTAGTTATTATAATTGTTATTTATTGTTATTATTATTATTATTCCTCAGTATAAATTTAGTCCTGTGACACTTAGAGGTATAGTATGTCAGAAATGTAAGACACCTTAGAATAAAGAATATTAAAACAGAAGGTCCATTTTGGAAATGACTGGGACTTTTGATCATAGGATATTAGAATTGAAAGGAAAAAGGATATTATGAAACATGTAAGAACACATAAGAAGATTATGGAAGAAAACTTGTAACCCTGGGTTCAAGCCTGGGAGATTTGCATAAAACTCTCCCAAGGTACTAGAGCTTGGGAGAGGAGAAACTTTCTTTCTCCTTCATTTTAAAGGTTTCAGACCCCTTCCAGGAGAAATTCAGAGAAAAAGAGAACAGATTTTAGAAAGCAGGTGTATAGAGGAGTCGGTGTTAAAAGCCCCTGGTTTTTAGCCTATCTCTCTTAGGAGACTTTGTAATTTGAGAGAATGTTCCCTTTATTGAGATAAAGGATGTTTTTCTTTCTCCACCTCTCCCTTCTCTTCCCTCTGTCTGTCACTTTCTCCTTTCCTTCTCCCTTACCCCCTCCTTCTCTTTTTTTCCTCTGTCACTTAACTGCTTGTTTCTCTCTCTCTGTCTCTCTCTCTCTGTCTCTGTCTCTCTGTCTCTCTCTCTCTCTCTCTCTCTCTCTCTCTCTCTCTCTTTCTCTCTCTCTCTCTCTCTCTCTCTCTCTCTCTCTCTCTCTCTCTCTCTCTCTCTCTCTCTCTCTCTCTCTCTCTCTCTCTCTCTCTCTCTCTCTCTCTCTCTCTCTCTCTCTCTCTCTCTCTCTCTCTCTCTCATAGCTTATTCCCTAGTGAAGAATTCATTCACTCTTTGTATTACTCAGTATATTCTAATCTGTATAATTCCCCTGATTTTTATTTTGCTATCTGCTTTCATAAATGGGTTTACTTTTTCATATTTATGATGGTCTTTTGTGTAACTAGGATTTTGTGGAGAGGAGTCAAGCCTTCTGACATAAACTTTGGACATCCTTTCCTTCTTAAGGAATAGCAACCAGCAAAGCTGATCGAGTTTGATTTTTCCACAGTTACCCCTTAGATTAACAATCTTTAAGGGAGTGGAGTCAGGAAGACATTTTCCTAAGTTAAAATCTGGCCTCAGACACTACCTGTGTGACCCTGGGCAAGTCACTTAATCTCTGTTTGCCTCAATTTCTACATTTGTAAAATGAGCTGAAGAAGGAAATGACAAACCACTCCAGCATCTTTGCCAAGAAAAAAAAACAAATGGGGTCACAGAAAGTCAGACACCACTGAAACTAATGAACAAAAGTAAATATAATTATAGTTTTGTACTTGCTTCCTGAGTTAAGCAGAGTGGCCAGGCATGTGGCTTCTTCTCTTGCTCTCCTACAGGCTGGAATCGAAACCTGCTTTGGAGAAGAGTGGGCAAAATCTAAGGGATTTCTATTTATGTCTCCTGCAAGCCACATTTAGATAAATCCATTGCAGACAAACACATAATCTACATGAGTAACACACATAGTTTATGATTAGAATAATAAATAGGTTCTATAGAAAGTCTTTTCGAAATGCTAACTTAAATTTAACAAAAGAGACCATTATAGTTGGAATATCATTGCTGTGCTCAGTTTTCAAATGAGGGCAGAGAGAAGGTGAGGGTGCTTTATAATCAGGAGCAGGAGACATCAGCATGTGATGTTAAGCATCAGATCAAGATCCTTGGTGCCTCCAGCAGTCATCACAGCTGATTTGGATTGCTGCATTGTTGAGTCAATTAATTGTGCTGTGTAAACTGAGTACATGTCATGACTAGAGATAGAATGCTGACTGCTGGCTGAAGTGGGGGAAAAATTACCAAATCCATGAAATAGGAGCATGTTTTCCCTTCTGCTGTCAAGAATTGATTATTTATTTGTTTTAAGTAAACTGCTTTGCTTTCCCAGATCCATTCTAGCCCATGAACAAATGGCAATGTGTTTAAATTGCTACATTTCTTGAGGGATGTAGGATCAGTAAATACTTTCAGGGATTGATATGTCAATTTAAAACATAGAAAATCAGTGATTATCCTTCTCAGAAGAAGTGAGTACAAATAAATCCATGCTTCATTAATTTTCTCATTGTTTTTTGCCTCCTGAAGAAAGCTATAATTCAATTCAACAAGCATTTATTAAGCACCTAATCCTGCCTCTGAATTTTGCTACCTGTATGACCTTGGATAGGTCACTTGACTTATCTGGGTTTCAGTTTCCTCATCTGTAAAATGAAGTGGTTAGAGTATATAGAGTCTAAAATTCTTTTCAACTCTGAATCCTTTGATTTTATGTACCAGGCATTATGCTACATGCTGTTTTACAAAGACAGAAAGAAATAGACTCTGCCCTTAAACTTCCATTTTACATTGAAAAGAAAATGACCCCAGTGGTCCCATTACCTATGTACCAAACAACCTATGATCCAATTATATAGCTAGTAAGTGTCTGAGGTCGCATTTGAACTCAGTTCTTCCGGACTCCAGGTCCAAGGTTCTAACCACTTTGTCAACTAGCTGTCTAGGCTATCCTGACTCCTTTTTGGTCCTGCATTGTTGAGACAGTATTTTTGCTCCACTTTTCTGGTACAGTCCTTAATTCATGATGCATTTTAGCCTACTGTAATGGTAATGGTAATTTGAAGATCTCCCCTGCCCCTTAATAAGATGGACTTTGGAGACCTAATAGGCTGAATGTAATCACATGGAGCCTGTGGTGGGAGGAGTTTGTTGAAAGGAAGCAAAGCCCACAGGAAGCTGGGAGTCAAAGCAGCTAGTCGTGGGAGAGAGAGGAGAGAGCTAGGCTTGTGAGTGTCCCCTGCTGTGACAGTTAGGCTTGTAAGTGTTTGTGGGAAGGATAAAGGATAGTGTGGCTCTCTGCTGTGCTATAGCATATTAACTTCTTTACTACTATGATGTATTTGACTTTCTGGTGTTGGGATTTGGTTTCCTTGTGTCTGAAAAATATTTTGATTCTCTCTTCTATATGGAGAGTCTGCTATATTTTGGGATTGAAAATTATGCTGGCATATTTACAGGTGTTGTTGGTGCTGTGAATATTGCATTGGTGCTACGGTTGCACACATCCAGTTTGAGCCTCTCAATTGCACTTTGGGTCAACTTTTGTTCTAATTCTTCATAGATTGTGGTATTCCATACTTTACAAGCATATAAAATCAGAGAACATTGAGGGTTCTTTTTTCACTTTTTGTTTTAAGATTTATCTTTATTTTCCAGAAAAGTATGTGGTTATCCAAAGCACTGCAGGATTTTGTAGCATGCTCTCCACCTGTTTGATTCTGGTCCTAATTCATTGTGCATTTGTAGTATCTCTTACAGATGTTGGTACTATTGACCAACTCTATGCACTGCCATCCATTTGATTTTTCTTTGTAAATAAGGCCCAACTCTTTTGAATGATTTTAGATTTCATTTAGGATCCTTTGCAGTATTGTGAAGTTTTGTGTATCAGCATGATGTCTGTAAACAGGAGCATCTGTGCAGTCTCATCATTTGTAGTGAATCCCTTTTTCATTTGTGCTTGGCTCATGTCATGCTCTATGCTGGTGGCAAACATCCTTCTTGAGTGTAGGTCTCCCTGTTTTATGCTTTAATATTTATTAAGATCATTGGATGAAGTTATCTATTATTGCATCTATCAAAAATGATACATTTTGAAAAATTTGCATGGGAGATAGCTTGTTATAGGGGATGCTTCAATTTGTGTTTTTCTCTACCAAATTAAATGATTTTTTAGGTATATATATATATATAAAGCATTTAATTAAATACTTAATATGTGCAATTAATTGTGTTAATTTCTGGAGATACAAATGATAAAAAAGCAAAACTGTTTCTAACATCAATGTTACATTCTTAAGGGGGAAGATAACACTGGAAAGCTGGGAAAAGAAGAAAGAGGAGAAGGCTGTCAGGGGAAAAGAAGAAGTCTAAAGAATGAGTGGAGACATGAGTGAGGTGATACATAATGGGATCTTTCCTGAAACAATGATCCTGGGGGCTGGGTGCACCAGGGATTATAGTTAACAAAAAATTAGGCAGAATATGATCAAGTGTTCTCTGTATTTTTCATTCAATTGTATGATTACAAGAATGTGGTCAAAAGCTACCTGTTTTCTTCTCAAAGCTTCTTCAAGGATGCCCTTGATGCACAGACAGAGAATTCTCAAAAATATTTTGCAGAGATAATTTTATTATCTTCTCAATTAAATTCTTATTATCAGTGTAACATTTATGTCTCCCCCTCCCCAAAAAAATGGTACCTTCAATTCTTCCTTGAAAATCTTGAGAATTGGTTTCTCAATGTCCTGAGGATTGTATTGTTTCTAGCCTGGGCTTCCTCAGTGCAAACTTGTTCTAGTCCATGTTCTCTCCATGTCTTTGTTTTCCCTAGCACCATTTTGACTTTCTTATGTAGTGTATGACGGTCTTTGATGGTAAAATCTGAAAATGGTGGTTCCACTAGCATTGACAGAGATAAAATTTGTTATTATAATATTGACTTTTCTATTTTTCTTCTGTTTGTTGTCTGAATTTTACCCTTAAGTATTTTAGGAGAATCTGACTTACTTAGATTCTTTGTAAAAATGTCTGTAAACTTTTTCATCCCTCCATTGCTTGCTGTGATACTGTTTAAAATCTTATACCATTTTTGTCTATAAAATTTTACAAAAGAGTTTCCATTCTATATTGGTGTTCTTAGTTATACATATATACATATACATATATGTGGGTATATAGATACAGATATGTAATATGGTATTATAATAAGTCTTTGGTGGAGGACATACATATATGTTATGTATACATACATATATATATATTTACACACATAGATAATACTCCATCCATTCATCTGTCTATTCATTCATAGCTCTGCATGTCCACCCATCAACTATCTGTCCATCTATCCATCTATTTCTCCACAGAATCTCAGAGTTGAAAGAAACATCAAATCTATATTTAAACGAGGATCACTTTCACAATCTACTCCACCCCACAATGGTCATTCAAACTTTGCTTGAAAATTTCTAATGAAAAATAACTTCTTGTCTCCTGGGACAACTTGTTCCATTTTGGGGTAGATCTAATTGATGAGAATTTTTATTTATATCAAGTCTCTATTTCATTCTTTGCAACTTCCTCCATCTGTGCCAGTTCTTTCCTCTAGTGTGAAACAAAATAAATCTAATCCTTTTTCCAGCCCTTGAACACAATTGTCATGTCCTCAACAGGTTCTTTCTCTCTCCAGGCTAAATATCAGTTCTTTCAACTGATTCAATATATGGCACAATCTAAAAACCTTTTGCCATGCTAGTTGCCTTCTTCTCAATATTTTCCATCTTATCAACATCCTTCCTAAAAGGTGATCTGGTCAGAGCAAAGCATTTCCTATAAATTTGGAAAAGAAGTCTGGATAGATTACAAGATTCATTAAGTTATTAGTGCCATAGTATTGCTCTTTTTTTTTAAGCAATTGGGGTTAAGTAACTTGCTCAAGGTTATACGGCCAGTTATTTCTGGGTGTGGTGCTAAGTATCTGATCCTGGATTCGATCCCAGGTCATCCTGACTCTGGGGCTGGTGCTCTTACTCAGTGCGCCACCTGGCCACTCCTAAGCAATTGGGGTTAAGTAACTTGCTCAAGGGTACACGGCCAGATGTTTCTGGGTGGGTGCTGTCTGAGCCCGGGTTCAATCCCAGGACATCCTGACTCTGGGGCTGGTGCTCTTACTCGCTGTGCTACCTGGCTTCCCTGTCTTGCTCTTTTTTTGAGTACTATCAACAGCGAGGACCCTGTAGCAAAAATGGCTGTCAGTCACCCAACATAGAGTCCCTCACTGCTAAATTTAGGAATTTTACTTATTTGAATATATAAATAATGGCCCAATTTAAAAGTAGAAATTACAATCATTCATAAACCCTCCTTACTGAGATGCCCCTTCCTTTCCAGACCTACCATTTTGCTTCAGTCACTTATTCCCACTAAAGGTCATAGTTGAACAAGAAGTTAACTTTGGATAAAAGAACAAAAAGCTTAAAACTATAGCTATATACAACATAAAATGCAAAGTCCTATTTGTTTCTTATTTGAACTAACCAGGAGAAACAACAGCAACAACAAAAATCTCAGAGTTTGAGTTTGAAGTCTCCCTTTTCAGCTACAATAGCATGGGATTAGAAGAGAGCCAGTCTAGAATTTTATTTTCTTAATAAAACTGCTCTACATTTTAGGAGCAGGGAAATGTAACAGACAAGCAGGCCATGTAAGATGGAGCAGATGTTTCATTTTGAAATCCCCTCTGACTTTCACTATGCAAAGTAGCTTATCCTTATAAGCAAAAGCCACATCTCGATTCTGCTTTCTACTCCATTGTCCCGAGCTTCCTGGGCATGGTCTATTTGGAATACCACTATCTGTGGCCTACGTGAGGGTCTATCCATCATCTATATAGCCCATTATAGTCTGTTGAAGCAGGGACATCCCCAGTTTGACACTGCAGACTTGCAAATGAAGGAGACATGCTTTGACACCTCTGTTGTCTCTAAGTATCTATCTTTATTCCTTTAAAACTCCATGTGCCACTGCTATGCCTAGGGTCAGCTCTCTTCATCTGCCATCCATGTCTGCCCAACACAGATACTATCCATTTCAGAAGGAAACAAAGGGCAGATGAAGTTATGTCAGCTTCCCAGCTGCCTCTTATACCAATAATAACAATAATATTTATTTGACTATTATTCTCAAACTTCTCAAAGTTTATTTTCATCTGTTCAACAATAGTTAACAAACATTTAAACACCTAAAATGATCTCATTACATTCTCACAATAGTACTGTGAGATAGGCAGGATAAGGCAGGTATAATGATTTTATAGATAAAAAAAAATTGAGAGACAAAGATGTGAGTGATTTGCCCATGGTCACAGAACTCATGATTGCCAGAGACCAGATCAGAATCAAGATCTGCCTCCCAGTTTAGCCCTGCTTCCAATAGACCATCCTGACCCTATAGCTTTATGGGAGGTAGGTAGTCCGATCACTGGCCACTGAGCATTATCTGGATGACAGGTTGCCCTTTCCTTCTGTTGGTGCTAGAGATTTATTGCTTTAATTTGTTTCAGCTTTTTATCTACAGGAGTCATATTCTTCTTTCTTCTACCTTAGTTTGAACCCTCCCTAAGGCTAGTGAAAGATATTTTTATATTTCACCTTTTACATTTTATTTTCTCTGCTAATAGCCAGTGGTAGCCACAGAGAAGATTTTCTCTGGAAACTAGTATTAACTGAATGTGACATCATTTATTTGTATTGAATTTAGATATGCAGACCTGAACCCACTTTATTGACCTCTTAGGACACAACCCATGCCTTGCCTGCTATGCCAAGATTACATAAGGCTAGAATGGGAGGAAATCTCAGAAATCATCTAGTGAAATCTTTACCTCAAGGTTAGATTTTCTTTTTCAGTGTCCCTAATAAATTATTGCCCAACTGCCACATCAACACTTCTGGGCAAGGAAATGCAATAACCTAGGAGATAATCAACTCCATTGTCAAATAGCTGTCGTTGTTAGATCATTTAAAAAATTATATTCAGCTCAAGTCAGTTTTCATGTGACTTCTACACATCCATTTTTTCTAGTCCTAGCCGCTGGGCCCACACACAGAACAAATAGAGTACTCCTTGTACATGACAGCCCTCCTGATGTATGAAGTCAGCTTCGTGTCACACCTTTTGTTCCATTCTCCAGGCTAAACATACTCAGTTCCTTTAACCAACATACTTTGTAGTCCTTTCACTCTTCTGGCTGTCTCTTCTGAACTATGCTCATCAATGTCCCTTAACAAAGATGGTGCCCAGAACTGAGCACGCCCTGTTAGATGTGTTCCAAGCCATGCAGAGGAAAGTTGGACTATGGACTCCATTATTCAGGAAATGGAGTCCACACACACACACACACACACACACACACACACACACAGAAACACATTCCAATACTTCAATGATTCTGTGATTTCACTGACCTAGGTGATCCCTACAATACAGATCACAACACCTTTCATAACCTCTCATCAGGTACAACTATTGTCTATGTTCTCCCACAAATCTTCCATAAGTAGTCCGCATACATATAATTATGTGTATTTTTGGGGTGGCTAGGTGGCATAGTGAATAGAGCATCGGACCTAGAGTCAGGAGGACCTGAGTTCAAATCAGGCCTCAGACATCACAAAAAAAGTAGCTGTGTGACTTTGGCCAAGTCACTTAAACCCTCCAAAAAGCAAAAAAAATATATATATATATATATATATATATGTATTTCATGAGTCTGTATATATGTATGCATATGAATATTTACATATGCAAACATCCCTTTTAAATCAATAAGTATTTCTGTTCAGTCATGTCTGACTTTTCATGACCTCCATGGACCATGATGTCCATATGGTTTTCTTTGCAAAGATACTGCAATGGTTTGCCTTTTCCTTCTTCAGTGGATTAAGGCAAACAGAGATTAAGTGACTTGACCAGGGTTGCACAGCTAGTAAGTATCTGAGGCTGGATTTGAGCTCAGGTCTTCCTGAGTCCAGTACTAGGGCTCAATCTACTGACCCATCTAAATACTGCCAATAAAAATGTATGATTCCCTTAATCAGTCTTCTTGTTTTTCCATGTCCTTGGAACAAACTCCTGGATTTCTGAGCACTCTCTGACTATCTGTTCATTCTGTGTGCACATCTCTAGACTCCCGTTCACCTGGCCACAGATTCTTGGTGCCTCTCAAGCAGTCCATTGGATTTGATTTTTTTTCCCTGTCCAATAACAAATACATGTTCCAGTTAAGCACAGCATTTAAACTGGAGACTTTTGTTTGTTTATGTCACCCAATAGCATAAAAATGATGTAATGTTAGCAGAATGAGAGGGAGAATTTATAGCTAGAGATGTACTGAGAACATGGAGAAAGCCACAGAAAGGTTGAGGCCAGATAGGGACTGGGGAAAAGACAGGAAGTGTTCATGTCAGGAAGATAAAAATTTGGGTTCTTCTTATTGTGCTGGGAGCAGCTGGGGGGCACCGTGTATAGAGTGCCAGGCCTGGAGTCAGAAGGACTCATCTTCCTGAGTTCAAATCTAGTCTCAGACACTTAGTAGCTGTGCCACCCTGGTCAAGTCACTTCACCCTGCTTGTCTCAGTTTTCTCATCTGTAAAATGAGCTGGAGAAGAAAATAGCAAACAACTCCAATACCTTTGACAAGAAAACCCCAAATGGGGTTATGATGGGTTGAACATGGATGAAAACAACTGAACATGAACATTGTGTCAGAATAAGAAAATCTCAGAGGTGGAGGGACCTTAGAGGTCATATCTGAACAGAAAGCATGTGTACAACATTAATAACAAGAAGTCCTCTAGATTCCCCTTGAGTACCTCTAATGATCAGGAGCTTATTATCTCCCAAGGCATCCCATTCCACGCTGAAAGAACTTTAATTTTTAGGAAGTCATTTTTCCTTTTCCCTCAAATTGAACCAAAAATCTGCTTGCTTCCTTTCAATTTCCATCTATTGGATGTGGATCTGGCCCCTGGGCCAAGCAGAACCTCTCTCCTTCCTTCCCTCCCTCTCTGCTTCTCTCCCTCCCTCCCTCTCTCCTTCCCTCCCTTCCTCCCTCTCACCTTCCCTCCCTCCCTCTTTCCCTCCTCCTCCCTCCCTGTCTCTCCCCCCCCTCTCCTGGACCTTCCTCTGATGCTTGAGTTCAGATTCCTCATCGACACAGATTTCTAGGGGACTCTGTTATCCATATTCACTGCTGTCCCTACTGCTGCTGTGACCAATACTATGGTCTCCCGTTGCTGTGACTCCTTCTTTGGCAAAGAGTCAAGAGCTCTCGAACTGAATCCAGTCCTGGAAAACATGCCTCAGGGCCAATCAACACATTTCCAAGCTTTTATTTTTTAGGTTCTCAGCCCAGTTAGTATGACATGAATAAAGGTATCTGTACAGATCTCTTAACAGATGCCTAGTCCTCATTCCTAGTTGTTGGGTCCGCTGGATCTAGTCACCTCTTACCTGCCTCAGGTTCACGATGTTCCTAGATAGCTAGTACCTCCCGTTGGGTACTTTTGGAGTTGAGGAACAACATTCACATCCCTTTCTATTCACCATTCCAATTCTCATGATTTCTATGCCCTCCGCACCCCAATATGCTCACATGTGCCCTCTGATTCTTCCACCACACAGGGGCAGGTCCTCATCCCTTCATGCAGGCACCAGTACAAATGACCTGCTGGTTGGTCTGCTTACCACAAGCGTCTCCCTGCTCCAGTCATTTTCCATTCAGTTGCCAAAGGAATTTTCCTGAAGCACAGGTCTGACCATGCCGATCTACCTTTCTCCTTCCAAATTCCCTGCCACTGCAACACACGTGAACTCAATAAACTCCAATGACTCTGAGGATCAAATACAAAAATCATGTCTATCTTTCAAAACCCTCATAGTCTATCTCCTACCTTCCAGTCTTCTTATACCTTAAACCACTCTGCCACTCCCACATACTCAGTTCCTTTAACCAACATATTTTGCAGTCGTCTCTCTCTTCTGGATGTCTCTTCTGAACTATGCTCATCAAAGTCCCTTATCAAATACGGTGGAATCAGTAAGATCTGAGTTCAAATCCAGTCTCAGATGCTTACTAACTTTGTGACCCTTAGGAAGTCACTTCACCCTGTTTGCCTCAGTTTCCTCATCTGCAAAATGAGCTACAGAAGGAAATGACAAACCGCTCCAGTATCTTTGCTAAGAAAACCTAAACGGGATCATGATGAGTCCAAAATGACTGAACAACAATAATCTGTGCGTTTATATCCCAAAAACAATTGTTCCCTCTTTCTGCCTCAGTTTCCTCAACTGTAAAATCAAGTGATAATAGCACCTAGCTCCCAGGGTTGTTGTGAGCATCAAATAAGATGCTATTTGTAAAAACTTAGCACAGTGTCTGACACATAGATGGTGCCATATGAGTGCTCTTTCCCTTCCCTTCACTGGCCTCCATGTTGCCCTGGGTCTCAGCTTGGGACCTCTTCTCTGACTGTTTCCATTGCTTGGGATGTTTTCTCTCTGCATCTCTGCTTTCTAGCTTCCCTGGCTTTCTTCATTTCCCAGCTAAAATCCCACCATGTACAGGAAGTCTTTTCCAATCCCTCTTAATTCTCGTCCCTTCCCTCTGTTCATTATTCCCTAGTTATGCTGTAGATAGCCTGTTTGTACATCTGTTTGCATGTTGTCTCCCCCAATAGAGTGAGAGTTCCTTAAGAGCAGGGACTGTCCTTTGATTTTCGTTGTACTCTTAGCACTTAGAACAATGGCTGACACGTAGTAGGTACTTAATAAATGCTTCTTGACTGACTGAATGACTACAGCTAGACCATATAAATTCACCTGAGGCTCTATGAAGCTTGCCATTATCACTAGAAACACAGCAAGGTGAGAGTTCAGAGGACTGAAAAGAGAACAATATGTGTCTGCTACAAAAACAAGTGCTTAGTTCCTCATGGCAACCATAACAGGAACACAGAATGTTAGGGCATCAACTATGGAATGTTTTATCTGGAAGGTCAGCAGTCATCTGACTCCTGACCAATAACCCCATTATTACATTGGAGAGGATCCTGAGTCCCAGAGAGGGGAAGCAATTCCCCCAAAGTCATTCAGTGAATCAGCAGTAAAACCAGGCCTAGAACCTAAGGATGTAACACAGTAGATTTTGAGTAAACATTTCCGAACTAATTTGTTGGAACCCAGTATTTTCCATGGACTCTTTCATAATTTCTCTGGCATGAAGGCAGCTGCCACCACACTAGGTCTAGGACAGATGTACCTCCTACCCCAATTCACGACCGACACTCCCACCCACTCCTACTACAGCTATTTTTGGTTCCTCTTCTGTTCAGTTCGGAGGCACACTGATGGAAAGTGAGGCGAAAAGATAAAGTTCTCATTTGATAGCCACAGTACAATACACCTTATGCTTAGTCTGAAAAGGTTTTTAATAAAGCCTTCTGGGATTAGAAAGTGGCAGGGAGGGCTGGAGCTGGGGAATCTGATTCTATCTGAATCGATTTAGGTGGCTGTAATTCTCCTTCTCTGATTATAGACTTTTTATCTTGGAGTGAGTTTTCCCAGAAAAGGTTTTTAAAACAAAAGTCTAAAAGCTCTTTGTGAAAACCACACCTAAAAACAGAAGCCTTTCCACGAGCCATCTTGACTGGCTTCTTGCTAAAGAAAAAATAAAGCACAACAACAACAAAAGAGGCAGGGAGAAAAGACAAGAGGAAGATGGTGTTTACAGGACCACAAAGGACTGGTCTTGACTCCAGAGAGGAATTTGATCTAAGGTTTAGGGAACTGGAGGGAAATAGTTGAAGGCTATCTTTGAGGGTGTTCTTTATGTTCCTCTGTTTTTGAGTGGGTTCAAATATTCCACAGTACGCCTCCCAGAATCCTTTCTCTTTTTTTCCTTTTCTCCTATCTTCCTACTCTTTTCTCCTTTACTTTCTCCACTCCTTTCCAATTCCTCACTCTTCTTTCTTTTGTCTCTCTTCTTCTTGAAAGGCCTAATGAAGACATTGATAGAGAATATATAAGATTAATATACATGAATATATAGTATAATTATCATGTTATAAAATATTATCTGTTATATTATTATATATCGTGTATATAATATATAAAAAGATATGTAGAATATAGAATGTTATAGCTGAAAGGAATCATAGAACAAAGAGTGGGTTAAGTTAAATCAACAAACATTTAATAAGTGCTCACTATGGGCTGGGTTTGGTACTACGTCCCAGGGATACAAGGAAACATGTAAATAATATCTGCCCTCAAGGAAATCACATTCCAATAGGATAGACAAAAGGCAAACCATGTACAGCAAAATATTGGCAGGATGAGTTCAAATTCATCTCAGAGGGAAGGCACTAACATTAAGGGTGAATTTGGAACAGAAAGTGTTAGAATATAGATTCCATCATGATAAAGCTAGAAGGGAACTTAGGAGACATGTAGTCAAAGAATCACAAAATTTTGGATGGAGAAAATGAGAATAATTAAACAAATGAAGAAACTTCTAGGTGTTAGGCACTGTATGCTAAATCTTGGGAATACCAATATTTATGGGAGAGAGAGAGACAGAGAGAGAGACAGAGAGAGAGAGAGACAGAGAGAGAGAGAGAGAGAGAGACAGAGAGAGAGAGAGATGGTGGGATGGTGGGAGGGAGGTGGGGAGGGAGGAAGGAAGAGAGAAAGGAAGACAGGTGAGAGAGTGGAAAAGAGAAAGAAACAGAGACTGAAAAAGTCTCAGCCAACAAGCCAGCAAGGCATTTTACATTCTAACAAGGGAAGATAACATATAAAATGGAAAGGAGTTTTGCTCTGGGATATCTGTGGGTTGGGTGGGTGGGTATTGCATGCCAATGGATGGATGATTGGATAGAATATGAAGTTGAGATATCTTATGATGTCCAAGGTCAACCATTAGACCAGTAGATTTTGTGGGCTAGTGTGCTTGCACTCCAGTCAACTGGGTTGAGCTCCAGGGCAGCAACTCCAAAGATGAGTAGATTAACTTTCCTAGTGACTGTGGCATGAATTCAGGAAGGCTTTGGTGTAGAGGGTCAGGTCTCAGGTCAAGCCTGGAGGGTGCTGGTCCAAGTGGATAAGAGCAGCTAAATAATAGGAGGGAGATGGTGAGATGGCCTAAGAAGGCAACTGGATTGGATGTGAAAGTGAATTATGAATCTAGAGAGAGTAATTCTGGGGTTATGATTAGAGTTAAGTCAAGGATGAGAAGATATTATATTCTTCTTCACTATTCCCCTTTTCAAGCCCTGGGTCAATCTAGTTTATTAGTTCACATCAGTGATGACTGAAAATATTGCTTCTTTCTCTCTTGCATGCATCTTAAGTTAATGTTAATGGAAACAAATTAATCCCCTAACATTTCTTTTACTGCAGTGTAGATATGAGGGTTTGCTGTCTACTCAGTGGAAAAACAATCAGTTTGGTTTCTCTTTCTTCAGAGCTCTATTTTCTTTGGCCCTGTATCTGTACCTTTCTATGCCACTCAATTCTTAAATTCAAATCTATAGTCTTTAAGTCTAACCTGGTATTATCTAACTTGTCCCTGCTCAGGCCAACACTAAAGCAGGGCAATTGAATGAATACTCAAAAAATAAAGTTTTAAAAATAAAATGTTTCTTTTTATAATGAAATGGGTATTCCAACCCAGTGGAGCAGTGCTCCTTCTTAGCCAATAAATATTAATAAGAAAAATAAACCAATCTTTTAGCCCTCCTCCCCCCAGCAGCCACCCAAGGGTTATAAATTATGTACTGCTTGAGTCTGTTTTGACAGTTATGATAAAGTAGGTTTCATATATAAAGAGAGTGCTTCTCCTGAAAGAATATGCTATTGTGCTTCTTGGGTAATGTCTCTCTCTCTCTCTCTCTCTCTCTCTCTCTCTCTCTCTCTCTCT
>NW_027187460.1:13137082-13153780 GCF_028583685.1 Petaurus breviceps papuanus | reverse complement strand
TTCCTTCCTTCCCTTTCCTTCCTTCTCTTTCCTTCCTTCCATTCTTTCCTACCTTATATGAAGATACATGAAAATACATTCATGATAGGGCCTGTTGATGTCATTGGTAAAAGAAAGTTTTCAGTGAGGAAGCTCACTCTAGTTGCCTAGAACATTGATAGATTAAATGACTTGCCCAGAGTCACGCAGTCAGTATGTGTTAGAGAACTTCAACCAACATCTTCCTTCTAGCCTAGTCATTCTGCTATGCTGTTTCTCAGGAAGATTTAGAGGATTGACTTAAGTATAAGGATCCAAAAATTCAATTCAATTCTATTCTATTCTGTTCAATTGGATTTTATTAAACTTCCATTCCATTCCACTCTGAACTCATGACTTAAGAACTTGCTTTGTATAAGGTGTTTAGAGTACAAGAAGTAGGGGTTATAACAGGTTGATAGGTAAATACAATTGTTTACAGAGTAAAGCAAAACAATTTCAAGAGGGAAACAGCTAACCCCTGTGGGTGAGTGATCATTAAGAAAGGCTTCATTTAGGAGGAATAAAACAGTTTCCAAAGAATCAAAGTTGACGCTAACTTAGAACAATGGAGAGATAACATAGTGGATGCGAGAAATCTGTAACACAATTCCAATAATGACCCACAGATGTATGTGTGCATAGAGTATGTACTGTCTCCCCTCACCCCCAGAGGAAAGAACAGGGGTAAAATTTGCTTGAGGGTGTGTCATCATAATCAGATGATGCTTTATGTATGTCACCCTGGACATAAGAAGTGGCATACAGGATATCATCATGATATCACAGTTAAACGAGGAGATGGGACAATAATATAGTGGAAGTGAGGGAAAGGAAGTTAAAATATAACTAATATGTACGTATTGTAGTTAGATTAAACAATTCTAAGCAGCTATCTGCAATCTTTAAAACAATGCACTGAAAAGAAGTCTTAATTTTAGACTTTTAGTGTATTGTACTAAGGAACAGCAGGGCAGTTACACAATGTTCTCTCTCATTTTCTGTTCTGAACAGCTAAGGTATAACTTGCTAGTCCTTAAGAATATCTTTTATCACTAGATTGTAACAATAATTAGAATGCTGAATTTCTTACTAAGTGACTGCTACAAATGAAAACAGCATTCCAGGATAATTCAGTATATATTCTTAAGAGGTTCACTTATGCTAAAGAATTAAAGCATATGCACATTATGAAACTATTATGGGAAATTCCTGGGTCATGCAACATATAGGGCTAATGTTCAAGTGTTAAGACAAAAAAAAAATCCCACCATCCTTACTTCTGCAGATATAGCCATGTAATCTTCTACATGATGTATAAAGAAACCCATAAGGTTTCCCACAAGGTCACATATAGGAAAGTTTTCAGTCCTTCAGAAGCACTTTAACTGTACAGCTAATTCATAATCTGTCATTATTTCAACAAAAACCAAAATAAGCTACTCTAAGTTACCATAAAGCAAAACTTCCAGCAGACTAAGGACAGTCAGTAATTAATACAATTATTCAGGAAATTATGGCTGTTCCTAGGGAGTATAAGTTCAAACCTGTCAATACCAGAGGCAATCCTTTTATATTCATTTATACATAATTCCATTTAATTTCTTTGTCTAAGAATAACATGAAAACAGTCTTTCCACAAATAGAAAAAAAACTTAGAAACTTTTAAAAAATAAGGAGTCTTTTCTAAAACTTACTAATCATGTTCCATAAACTAATTTTGGAAATAGGTTCTCATTGGATAGAATACTTTCACTTTGTGGCTTTTGCATGCATTTAATTGGACTGAATCTGTTGTTTTTCATCTTAAGAGCTCACTAAAACTTGCTTGATAGGTAGTAAAAATGATAGAAGGTTAAAAGCTAATTTGCACCATCCTTCTTTGCTAGGATATCTGCATTCATTATGGTTTTAGGATAATAGAGTACTGGTCTACTCATCACTGGTCTACTTATACACTTCCAAATATGACATGACAAGAGTGGCATGTTGAAACCCATTATAAACAACCGTGCTGCACAGAGAAACATGGCACAGAAGAAAGCATGGATGAGATATTCTGGAAATAAAATATTGAGTGCATTACATTGGTCTATAGGATTCTTGTAATCATTCTTCAGTTCATCAAATGCTATAATGTGCCAGATGGGGAAGAAGATGAACGTAGCGGTGAGCAGCAGCACCAGCATGTAACAGAAGATAGGGAATATGATTGCCATGGCCCAGCAGAAAGAGGAAAACAGCCATGGCTGATGCAACCAAGGCAAAGGATGACACTTTTTTTTTGCTTTTTAGAGGGCAATTGGGGTTAAGTGACTTACCCAAGGTCACATGGCTAGTTTTGTGTTAAGTATCTGAGGTTGGATTTGAACTCAGGTCCTCCTGACTCCAGAGCCAGTACTCTATTCACTGCACCACCTAGCCATCCTGAAGGATGGAATTCTTAATTTGTTTGTTTACTTTTAGTTTACAAGATTCAGTTCCATAATTCCTTGAGTTTCAAATTTTCTCTCCTTCCCTCCCCTCGCCCCCCCCCCCGCCATGGCGGCATCCAATCAAGTATAGGATCTGCAAATACTTTCACATTAGATATTAGTCAGATTATAAAGAAGGATTGTGTCAGATGGAATCAACAATGGGAAAGAGGAAACAAAACCAAACAAGAAAAAGAAAAAGCAGGTAGTTTGCTTCAGTCTGGATTCAAACTCAGTTCTTTCTAGTTCTTTCTCTGGATGTAGACATTTCTCTCCATCATGAGTCTTTTGGGGTTAACTTATAACCATGCGCTGCTGGGAAGAGTCCAGTCTAACAAAGTTGGTCATCACACATATGTTGTGTCTGTAATTGTGTACAAATTTCTCCTGGTTCTACTCTTCTCACTCAGCATGAGTTTGTATAAGTCTGTCCAGGTAAATATGAAGTCCATCTGCTCCTCCTTTCTTATAACACAATAGTATTCCATTACATGCATATACCACAACTTGTTCAGCCATTCCCCAATTGATGGGCACCCCCTTAATTTCCAGTTCTTTGTCACTACAAAAAGAGCTGCTATAAATATTTTTGTACATATGAGTCTTCCTCCCACTTTTATGATCTCTTTGGGATACAACCCTAGAAGTGATATTGCTGGGTCAAAGGGTATGAAAATATTTATAGCCCTTTGGGCATAATTCCAGATTGCTCCCCAGAATGGTTGGATCAGTTCACAACTCCACCAGCAATGCAGTAGTGTTTCAATTTGTCCACATCCTCTCCAGCATTTGCCATTTTCCTGTTTTGTCATCTTAGCCAATCTGACTGGCGAGATGTGGTACCGCAGAGTTGTTTTGATTTGTATTTCTCTAATCAATATTGATTTAGAGCATTTTTTCATATGCTTAGAGATATGTTTAATTTCTTCCTCTGAGATCTGCCTGTTCTTATCCTTTGACCATTTAGAAGGATGGCATTCTTAATGATGCATTGATACCCACAAAATATAAAGAATGTCTAGGAGAAGGCCCGGGACCATGGACAGAGGCAAGGATAGGCATGGACAAGAACAACACAGGGTGAGAAGGCCTGGGTGATGTGGTAGGCACTGCACTTTTTATGCAGTCTAAACTGTTTTCCTCTTAAGGACTTGGGGAGGTAGACAGTCCCTGGGTTCTAGTTAGAGTAGGGAAATAGAGATTCAATCATTGGTCTTGTTTCCTTGACCTCCAAGGCATAAAATACTCAACCTATGGGCAATTGGAGTTCCAAGGTCTAGTGAAATTCTCACTTCCCTGCAGCCTTTCTGACCTAGTGCTGTTATTATGGGGAATGAGAAGCCATAGAGAAGTAATGTTTTATTTAAATCATTAACTAAGAAATGTAGCCTTTTAAATCTGTTTCTAAGTAAGGTTCTTAATTTTTTTTTTTTTAATTTCAACTTATGGTCTGCAAGTGTTGCATTGCATTGCATTCCAATTCCAAACTGAATTACCTTAATGGTCTGAGCTAGGCCTGGCCCAGAATAGGTGAATTGTTAAGAAATACTCACATCAGTAAGACTACAGATTCATTGAGGTATTAAATTCTGACTGTTCTGCCTCATTGATTAGACTGTAAGCTTCTTGAAGGAGATCTTATTATTATTATCTGTATCAGTTCCAACCTCCCAAGCACTTATAACAATGTTAGACATAAAAAAACCTTGATAGATTAAAAGAATTCTGTTCTCACTCCCATCTCCACTAACTTCAAACTCTACAGAGGATCCTATCCTACAGACCTCCCTCTGGGTCTCTGAATATGCTGGAGCATCTCTACAAGAACCCACCACAGAGGAAAAAGTCATAGAGCCTCTATTTTCTCTTTTTCTTTTGCCAAGTCCCATGTCTTTTACTTACCCTCTGTAATATCTTTCCTAAGTGACTATCTAGTCTCTGCGTCAAATCCTCTAGTGATGGGGAACTCACGTGTTTAGTAAATAGCCCATTTCCATTTTAGAATGCTCTATTAATGCTCCTTTCTCCCTAGGTCTAGCCTACTAAGTGACAAGAGAGACATGATGTTCCTTTGCTTTTGTGTGAATAGGACACATTAATACTCTCTAGGCATGCTGAAGGAGAGGGGCTAGGACTTTGAAATCTTCATGTGCAGAGAGACAAAGTCATTGAAAGAAGCAATTTTAAACAGTACTCTATAAGTATTGTTTTTTTTTACTTGTTTGTTAATTATCATAGCTCAAGATTGACTCGCTCAGGGAAGGTCAGAGTCCTTTTGATCAGAGGGGACACAGCAGTCAGTTTAAGCAGGGCATCCATTGCCAAAACATGCAGTCATGTGGCCCTTTTAAGTCTTACATTCTCCAACTCAGTCAATGCTTAGTTACCTGCAAAGTAAGTTGACAAATGGTACAGCTAGTAGGGATAATTTAGTCTTGAGGGAGTAAGGTGCAATGGAAAGAGTGCCAGATATCAAGTCAGAGGTTTGGGGTCAAATCCTAGTTCTTTTATTTATCTGTGTAGCCTTGGGCAAGATATTCTGTGGGCCTCAGTGTCCCTCTCTATAAAATGAAAAGGTTGATGTATGTCAAAGATGTGGAATGGACATTAGGAAATCCTATTTTCCTACTCCCTCATTTTACAGATGAGTAAACCAACATCTGCTCCACCTCTAATACTTTGATCCTATGTACCTCTTACTTTTACAGATGAGGAAGTCAAAGCTCATAGAAGTTTTGTGACTTCCCCAAGGGTGTACTGTTGCTTAATGATAGAGCTAAAGATTAATGACCTACTATGACAACTACTACTACTATTGCTACTACTGCTACTATTGCTACTACTGCTACTTCTACTACTACTAATATACTAATTTCTAATGCTGTGTTCTTTTCAGAATAACAAAGCTATCTTGCTAAAGATATTTCTGTTTTAAGTTTCTATGAAATAAAAGGTTATAGGTCTTCATAAAGAGATTTCATACATCATGAAATATGTGGAAGAAACATTAGAGAGGACCATAGCCCCTTCCTCTAATGCCTGGCATATCATAAGGATATTATGGTATTGCAGAAAGTACATTGCACTTAAAAGGAATCAGGAGAGACTTGGTTTTGAATCCCAGGTCCTACTCTTAGTAGATGAAGAACCATGAGCAAATCCCTTCTCTGTGCCTTCATTTGCTCTTCTATAAAATTAGAATATTCATGTTAAACTACTTGTTTCACAGAATTTTTGTGAGGAATGTACTTTGAAAACCTTAAATTACCATAAAAATATGAGCTCCTACTATTTTTTAAACAATTAGGGCTAAGTGACTTGCCCAGGATCGCACAGCTAGTAAGTGTCTGAGGCTGGATTTGAACTCAGATCTTCCTGACTCCAGGGTCTGTGCTCTATTCACTCAGCTGCCCTAAGCCATTATTTTTACTAGGGAACCATATAGTCTGCTTATGTGTAAAAATAACTCTGCCTTCTTTTTCCATGCAGCTTTGGGTGATGAATACACTTTACAAATGGCTGTGTGCCTATTTCAACCTGACAAAAAATAAAGTGTTTACTCACCTGCATACCTGTGAGCACCCATCCCTCTGTGCAGCAGGTGCTCAGGCAATGACGTATGTGCAAGCAGCCTTGTTTTCTTGATCTTTTAAGTGCCATTTCAAATTCCTCTTATAGCACATAAAAGCCCAAGGTGTTAGGGTCCAAATCTGTTGGTCCCACTGTCTCTGAAGATGGAAATAGATCAGTGTATGAATATAAACAAATTCGTTCCATTTTCCAGACATTTATTGTCCTTCCAGTTTCATCTATAAAGACTTTTGGAGTGAAGTGGTTCAGTCATGTCTCCTGTCAAGCTATATGCAATTTGTTTTCTAGTATTTTGTATTTTTAATGAGATGATTAACACAGTAGGTTTTTATTAATCTGGAAAGGCTTCAAGTATAAAACTAGTAACAAATTGTGAGTCTGTCACCTGAGACTGAGGTCAGTCAATTTTCATTTGGCATTTTGAGTCAGTGACCTCTGAGGACCCAACCGGTTCTAGATTTCTGTGATGATAAAAAGCAGGACCAAGTCCTTCTGTGTTCATCCCCGCCTCACCACTTAGTATAAGGTCTAGCTCAAACCAGCTCAGTATGTTTTCTGAATGAATGTCAGAATATTAAAACTAGAAGAGTTCATCTAACCTAACCCTTACCTTTATTTAAAAGCAAAGGACTGGACATCCTGAAAATCAAAATGACACAACAACAGTGGGAGCGACGCTATCCTTCTCTCTCCCATTTCCTTGCTTTTTTGACCACACTGTGTTGCCTTCTTGGAATTCCCTTCCTGCTGAGGTGCTGTAGTTTCTGCTCCTCTGTTTCTTTACACCTGGGCAGTGATGGGCTTGAGAGAGAAAGTTAAATGCCTCACTAAAATTAAATGGGTGGTTATGGGAAGACTCGAGTTAGAATCAGAGAACCTGGTTTACTGCCTATGCAATCCTTCATTTCTCTGGGCCTCAGTTTCCTCATTTGTAAAGTGAAATGGGGAAGATGGGCTAGCTATTCTCAAGGATCTCTTCTAACTTGCAATTTTATGAAATTTAAGGTGGGGAAATTAGATAGGACTTCCAAGAATAACAAGCCAGCAATAATACAATGTACTCTCCCTGCCTGCCTCTTGTTTATTAAATATTCTTATTGACTCTAGCTTTTCAGTGCTTTGTGTTTTGTAGGCACTAAATTACAGTAACTGGATATCTTGCCTACACATGCTGACTGGCTATTTGAGGAATGATTGTAGTTCAAGAAATACTTTCCCATGGGCTGCATATCATTGCAAAGCCAATTGTCAGAAGTACTGATGTGGCAAGGCCTTTTTTGTGCAGAATAGCATTTATTTGGGGAAAAACAAAAATGACCTCCCCTCCCCAATCCCTATGGCCTTGAGTCTTTTTTTCTGCTTAATTTTATTTTGTTTTACTTTTGAAACTGTTCTCATCTCTCCCAGGCTGGATATGCAGTGGTGATTCAATACTGATCAGCACAGAAGCTTCCTCTTACTCTGTTTTTCCAATTGAGGCCCATTTGCCCATCCTTAGGTAGCATGGTGGCCCTTTGCTCATTATATTGGAACTGGACCTAGAGCTAATTCTTGCTTGAGTTTACCTTTGCTACAGCTCAAATACCTAACATTAAACGATCCACAAACTTCAGTTTTGCCAGAAGCAGGAATTATAATTAAGTGTCATCATGCCTGGACCATTGGTCACTTATCTCACCCTGCCATGGCACAGCTGTTAGCTACTCTGATTCCCTATGGAGGCTCACTGGAAGAGAGGTATTCAGGTCATGATGGTTTTTCAACACGATTTAGAAGTGACTTCTTTATCCTCTTGGAAGGTGGCTTGGTATAGGGTCATAGGTTCATAAAATGCAGGACTGGCCAAGACTTTAGAGTTCATCTACTTCAACCCCACCCCCACCCCCTTTTTTAACTGAGGAAGAAACAGAGGCCCAGAAAGGAGAAACACCCTTCCCACAACATTACACAAGATACAGGTAGCAGTGTTCAAATTTGAACTGAGATCTTCCTGTTCCAAGACCACTACTCTTTTTACATATAAAACACTGAAGCAGAATACTTCTATTCTTGTAATCCAGGAGAATATTAGCTTCTTGAGGGTAGGTACTATTTTTGGTTCTTTATCCCCAGGAGCCTTGCTCAGAGTTGTTGAATCGAGTTTATATTTGGAAAGACTGGGTTCAAATCCTGGCTTTCATATTTTCTAATTGTGTGGTATTGGGCAACTCATTTCATCTCTGTATGTGTCAGTTTCCCCAACTTATAAAAGAGGGATAATCATTTTTGTATCCACCTTCTTCTTAGAATTGTTAAAAGGACATTTAAAAAAAAAACTTCAAAATTCTTGAGAAATATGAGCTATTTTTGAGGGTCAGTTGAAGGAACGAAGGGGTATTTAGTCTATAGAAGAGAATGTAAGCTTTTTGAGGGCAAGTTCTATTTTTTATTTTTTCTTTGCATACTTAGCACTTCTATTCTGTATACTTAGCTTGAAACTTTGTAGATATACTAGCAGGTGCTAATAAATTCTTTTTGGACTAGATCCAAGAAGACAGTGTATAGTTTATCTTAGCTGGTTTTGATACCACTTTACAACAAAGCACACAAAAATGCCATAAATGTATTATCTCATTTCAATCTTGAATAACCTTGTAAGGTGGATTATTATTCTTGTTATCTTTATCAGTATTACTAATAATGTCATTCTCACCTTTTTTCTATAGAGTTCAGATAAAAATTATCTTGGGGCAGGTTGCTATATTAATATTTTCTTTCATGTTTAATATTTTGAACACTATTGCACAGGTGGATTAAATGACTATTATAGCTTAATAAAGGTGTTAAATGAAAACTTTTTTTTATAGACTCAATCAAAGTATCCGCATTGTCATTTCCATTGGAGACAGGATGATAGGAGTAATATGTACCATATGCTGTTACCACATGATTTTGATTTCTTCTACTTGTTGTCTGTGTTTTTAAAGCTTTTTGTTTCATGTAGCCTGGAGATTATCAGTAATTGACAGGGTAACATATTTTAAACATATTTTTCTTAAATTTTTATGGATCAATGTCATATCTGAGTGGTTCTGGTCAATAGTTCAACTTATGGAAATAATCTACTTTCAGTGTAGTTTTCTGGTGAGTTCTGGAGGATATTTTTGTGTCTGTATTTATAACATGGAGATATGTAGTTGGTTGTAATCTTTGATAATTGATAAATGATACTATGGTCATCAATAATCATTAAATTGATTAAAAGTTCCTCTTTTAGTCGCTGAGGCATTTTGATTCACCCTTCATTTCTTTTTTCCTCAGTCAAATATTATTTTCTTGTGTTTACATATTTTTGGGAGATAAAAACCATGGATGCATTGTATAAAGTATATATAAATACACAACTGGTTTCTGTTTGGAAGAATCACTGATGTACACATTATTTGATAGTACATGTGTTATGTTAAGAATGATGGGACGATGGAGAATGGCTAAACATATGATGATATATACATATTTTGAAATACTATTGTACAATATTTCATCAATAACAAAAAGGATAATTTCAGAGAAACTTGGGAAGACTTTTATGAACTAGTGTAGTGAAGTGAGCAGAATCAGGAGAACAAATTATGCTATACAACAACATTGTAATAATTAACATGTTTTTGTGACCTAAGAACTCTCATTACATAGTATTAACCATGATTCCAGAGTACTCATAATAAAGAATTCTACTCACTTCTTAACAGAGATGTGATATGTTCAATATGCAGAATGAGACAATTTGGACAAAGCTAATGTGGGAATTTGTTTTGCTTACCTATACACACATATATTTATATATCCCATATATCCACACACATATTTATTATATATGCATCCATATGTATATCTAAATTTGTTGTACGTGTTTTGTTTCTATTTTATTTTTCCATTGAGAAGAAGAGAGAAGGGGAACAAAGAGATGCTTGTTAATTAAAAAATTAAAATAAAAATATTAAGAATGACAAGATCAGGCAGGCATCTAAGAGGAAGCTGGTAAAGCACTTTACTTGTAATCTATGTGACACCTTAAAGTGTGTAATGGTTATGGGATTTGAAGATCTTCCATGCCCCTTGAACTTGATGATGTAGTAGGAAGGGGTAGGAAGGAGGAAGCCAGAGCCAAGCTCGAGCCAGCATGGTGACTGGAAGCAGTAGTGGCCAGCGCAAACTCCATTTTCTTTTTTGAGCCAGCCAGAATTTCTGCTAAGGACTCCTTTTGAGGACTGCTGGGGACAGGAATTGCAGGGGGTTGGAGCTGCTGGGAGCGAGCTGCGTGGACACTGAGCAGTTGCTGTGAGGGAGGAGAGGAGGATCTTTGCCTGAGGTAGCCTGTTTTGTTTTGAAGGCTTGAGAATGTGGGTATTTACTGCATGAACTACCTGTGCTAACTCCATAGCTGCTGTGATGGCTTTGACTTTCTGGTTTGGGGATTCAGTTTTCTGGTATTCTAATAAATGTTCTATCTTTGTCCCCACTAATTTGTGATTAATAACCATATCAGTATATTCATAGTTCTCGTAGGCATTGTGAATACTGCATTGTTGATACAAAGTATTTGAGCCAATAATTACATAATTTATCCAGCTCTTCCAGTTTCCAGTTTTATAGAAAACCTTGAGTTTTAGTAATTTTTCTAATGTAACTGTTTTATTGATCATAATGTAAATAGGACACAGTATTTCTGTTTCTCACTTGACCCAGTCACTGTTTTCATTGTGTTTGACTTATTACCACTTAAGAGATAAAAAGATAATCTGAAAGTTTTTGTATTCTCATTCTTTAGAGACTCTCTGTCTCTCTCTTGTTTGCTTGTTCCTCAAGGCTCTACACTAATTTTTTTTTGCTTTTTTTCGGGGGGGGGGGAAGCAGGACAATTGGGGTTAAGTGACTTGCCTAAGGTCACACAGCTAGTAAGTGTTAAGTATCTGAGTCCAAATTTGAACTCAGGTTCTCCTGATTCCAGTGCCAGGGCTCTATTTACTATGCCACCTAGCTGCCTCTACACTATTTTTTTTTAAATTGATGTTGAATTGTTCATTTGATTCCTTGTGTTTCTTTGACTTGTATCACCTTAAGTTTTTGACTTTTGTTTTGATGAATATTTTGAATAGACTTTTGTTTTCTGGATTCAGTTTTCCTTGTTTTATTGTCCCTAATTTTGGTGATATGGCATTCCTGTTTTATATAACATGTAATAGCTAGATATTGATGTAATTTCCAAAACCTGTGTTAGTTCTACCATAATGGTTTTTGGCACCTGTAAGTAAGTATATTTCTGGTTAACTCCATCTTCCCTCTAATGGTTCTATGGCAAAGATCACACTGCTCGTACTGTTCTGAATAAGGTCTGAAACATTTCTATACATTGTGACATTTCATAGGAGTATGAATTCGTTCATAATGGTTATAACAAATGTTAGCTTTCTTAGGCGCTCCAAACATTGCAATGACCATTATTCAAGATGCAGAATAAGAAATATATTTTTGGGCATAGCCAATATGAGAATTTGTTTTCCTTGACTACATATATTTGTTACAAGGATTTATTTGTTGTTATTTTAAACATTGTTTTTTTCAATTTGGCAAGAGTGAGAAGGAGAAGTGTGGGATGGAAAGGTAACAGAAAGATGAAACTAAAAGAAATAAAAGGTCGTTGAAGCATTTTTAAATGCATGGAAGAAAATAGAAGAAGGCCAGAAAGGAACACAGATGTGTAGAACAATTTTAAACTGAGTTGATGTCCATCAATTGGGGAATGGCTTAATAAGTTATAGTATATGAATGTTATAGAATACTATTTTGCTGTAAGAAATGATAAAGAGAATTGTTTCAGAAAATCCTGGGAAGACTTGTATGAATTGATGGAAAGTAAAGTGAAGAAAATCAGAAGAACTATTTA
Organism: Petaurus breviceps papuanus; assembly: GCF_028583685.1. Taxonomy (NCBI): domain Eukaryota; kingdom Metazoa; phylum Chordata; class Mammalia; order Diprotodontia; family Petauridae; genus Petaurus; species Petaurus breviceps. The sequence goes on along the minus strand of NW_027187460.1, from coordinate 13,141,771 downwards.
TATAATAGCAACAATATTATAAAGATAATTGACTTTATACAACTTAGTAACTTTGATCAACACAAAGATCAACCACAATCCCAAAGGACTTATGATGAAACAAGCTATCCACTTCTAGGAAAAGAATCAGTGGACTCAGAATGCAAATTGATGCATCTTTTCTCTCTCTGTCTCTGAATCTGTCTTTGTATCTCTCAATAAGGCTAATACAGGAATTTGTTTTGCATTAATACATATATTTGTAATGGGTTTGTATTTTCTTTTAAATGGGCAAAGAAGGAATCTGGAACTGAAAATAAAATAAAATTGAATTGCAAAAGAAAGATGATACCACAAAAAAGAAAATAAAATGTTGAATTGATTATGTATTTTAAAAGAAAAACAAGTTGCACATAGTAGAGATTCAAAGCTTCATGTACAAATCTCTATTCTGTTCTATGTTTATGGCAATGCCTGTTTCGTTCAGTATTTATGAGGTTCATAATGAAAAGAAATTAAAAAATGAAAAAGCAAATGGAAATATTTTTGAATTTCTCTGCTTTGGTGTACTTGGACTGCTAGTTGGATTCATGCCATTATACTCAAAAGGGCTTTGTGAAGCTCCAGTATAAAGATGTCCATTTCCTTTTAGAAATCATATGAGATATGAGTATTGTTTTTGTCACACATTTCATTTTTAGATTGACTTCCTGAAATTTGCATTAAGTAAAGATTTTCAGTGGCCTCAAATCCTTCAATTTTTCCTTCTCTCTTCAGATTATAATAACTCCTGATTTCATATCTTATTTCATATAATCCATACTTGCTTAGGGATAAAGGAGTTTTTTTCCTGTCTTGCACTTGTCAGCAATATATTGTGGTACAATATGGAGCAGAGAATACTATTGACAAAAAAAACCCAGTACGAATCCATTGTCTACAATTAGGGAATCTCTTTCCAATTTTTTTTATAACACTGAACTGGAACATAATAAAAGCATTAATATATTCACTCCACTTTCTGTCCATTTGTGGTTTGTCTGTTTTAGAGGTCAGCACCCTCTGCACTGAATCATTTCTAGTAGGTAGAATATTAGTGCTTCTGATTTGTTCTGATTTAATATTGCCTTTTTGTGGTCCCTTAATAAAAAGAAGCATTATTGTATCTTCTATCCTCTGTATCAAGCTAATTGTTATGATGTTTTCAAGTAAAGCAGCCTCTAACATGTTGCCACCCTGTCTGTTTCTTTACTTTCCAGGAGCAGTCACATCACACTGTCCATGGTGTAAACTCAGTCAATGGAATTCTTAGACACCAGTGTCCAAAGTCTCTGGGATCCTCCAACACATTCACTGCTATCTTGAAGGTCTTGGGGTACATGAACCAGGAGCAAATGAATTTGCTGCTATATTTCATCTTGGCTTGCATACCTCTGCATAGCTATTCCCTTTCCTCTACCCATTCCTGACAATGGCTTCAACTTGTGAGGGGGTTGTCATTAATGTTATTTATATTTTGGAGAGAAGGAAACTTGACTGCTTTTTCAGTATAGAAGGGGTGACTGGATGAAAGAGAGATTAAACTTCTTTGGCTTGAGCTGAGCAGGGAGCATGAACAAATAGCTACAATCATTCACATTTTAGTATAAGTGGCATTTGAGTGGTACAGAGAAGAATGAAAAAGTACTTGAGAAGAGCAATTCTGAATTTCAACATGGAAATCAATTACTGTAGTTCTCTCTGTATCCAATTTTATTTTGAGTTTGTTTTTCCTCTCTGGAAGAACCATGGAAAGTGTAGAACAATGGAAAGAATGCTAAATTTGGAGCTAAACAACTGTGTTTCAGCCCTTGCTTTGGACCTTACTGTTTATGTGACCTCTGATGGGTCACTTAACTTCTCTGGGTCTCCATTTTCTCACCTATAATGTAAAATATTTGGGGTTTATCATCTTTTCATCTGGCCCCTTCCCAGCTCTGAATATATTCTCTGGTGGGTTATTTGGCACAGATAAATATCAATTCCTTCACCTGAGTTGATGAAATCAGCATCACAAGTGCAGGTTGGAAAGATGTGACTGGATAACAGCTTGTGGTCATAGGGTTTTCGTGGATTCTGATTAATGTAAACCAACAAGCTTGTCAAGGCAGATAAAAAAATACAACACTCTTTTCCTAGGCTTCATTAATAGAAGCCTAACTGACTCTGGGCATTTTCACTGGCTGTTTCCCATGCCTGGAATGCTCTCTCTTCTCATCTCCAACTTTTGGTATCTTGGATTCCTTCAGGTCTCAGCTAAAATTCTATTTTCCCTAAGAAGTTTTCCCAATCCCCAATAATCCAAGTTCCATCCATCCAAGATTATCTCCATTTCATCCTGTCTATGTCTTGTTGGTACATAATTCCTTGCAGGGAATCTTCCTCATTAGACTGTGAGCTCCTTGAGGGAAGGGAGTTTGTAACCTTCATGCTTAGTGCTTAATAAATGCTTGTTGACTTGGCTTGGTGACTACTGTGGTCAAGCAAAATAAGTCTAATCTCTTTTCCACATGACAGTCCTTTAAATACTTAAAGACATTGTGACCACTTAGAGTTTTCTTTTATTCTGGTTTTTATCTTGTCTCAACAAAGGTCTTTCAAATAATCCACATATGGTATAATCTCAAGGTCCTCCATCAAACTGATTCTATGTTGGGGATCTTATATCAGAAACTCCTTTAATGGGTAGAAGATAGGCTTAGATAGGCCTGATCAAGTGTTATGATTTTGCTTTTAAATGAAAACACACTTTTTCTTCCTCTCCTACTCCCCTTGACTATGTACAGAAGAAAGTGACCTTCTGAAAAACATTTGCCATGCTATGAAATGCTGGTTTTGATGTTGGTAAGTTTAAGGTAGTAATTTCACATGGTACCTCCTTTACAATTAATCTGTCCAGTGCAGTATAGGTGAGAAAGGCTCCCACTTCTCATCTCTTCAGGGAGGGGAGATAAATTCTCTCCTTAGTACATCATCCCATGGGAAATTTTGCTCCATTAGTTTCTAGTAGCTTGACTTGTCACAGGCTGGAGAATCCCACTGATCCTAGGATCATGATGCTAAAAGCACTAGGGTTAATTAGCCCCAAGTCTTCAAGAAAAGCAGCAGTGATGCCAAGAATTGAATTAATGATCAAGTTAGTATATGGTCTGCTAAATCATTTCTGGAAGGATGATGGAATATGACTCTTAGGACAGAGATAAGACTTTCAGCTTTCAAAGATGCATTCACCACGGGGGGAAAATCATATATAACAGAGTACTCTGGTCACCTTTCTTTTATTCAGCAGATGATGACATCTTGCAAAGAACAGGAAAAAAAATCTTGTTTGCTAAAGCAATTCTTTACTCTTGTAGCTGGCTACAATACTATGAGAATCAAGCAGTCTAATAATAACAATAATGTTATTAATTATGATGAGCATTTACATAGCACTTTAAGGTTCGTAAGGCATTTTACAATTTTTATCACATTTTGACCTCACAACAATCCTAAGAGGGAGGTGATGTCATCTCTATTTTATAGATGAGGAAATAAAGATAGAAAGAACTTACGTGACTTGACTAGGGTCACATAGCTAGTAAGTGTGTGAGGACAGATTTGAACTAGCTTTCATGTGGAAAATGAACAACACTTGCAGTTCAGAGATACCAGGTAGAAAGATGGTGAAGTGGGGGAACGGAGCTGGATGTGGAGTTAGGGAAGATCTGAGGTCGAATTCTGCCTCAGACACTTCTTAGCTTGACTACCCTAGGCAAGTCAAGTAACCTTCCTTAGCTTTGTTTTCAGAGAATAAAAAGGAACACATATACCATGCTTTGCAAATACTAAAGCACTTTAAAAATGTAAGCTGTTATTATGATTCTAGTTTCAGCTCATTCACTAGTGAGTTGTGTAACTTTAAGCCACCAAAACCATTGAAAATCAGTCATATGAAGATATGAGAATTGGGAGTGATCGTATTTAGTTTGGAAAAATGAGTCATAGAATCACGTTCAGATTACACATGAAAAAAGTCAACCAGTCTTGATATGAAGAGCTTCTGTAAAGGAAAGGCAGCCCATTCCCCTTATGGATAGCTACATTTGTTTCTAATTTATTTAAAAGATTTCCAATTTAATGACCCCCTCCCAAGGGGACATTATTATGTATAAAGTCGAACAGAAAATGAAACTCAGAATCTCTTGCAATCTCTTTTGTGTGACTCTTCATTTTTGTTATGAGGAGTTGTTTTTTCTGTTTTCTTTTCCTGTTTATCTTTTTTTTTTCAGTTGGAGAGAAAGGTAAAAAGGCATAGAGAATAAATATATTGTTAGCTGAAATAAAAGCAAATTAAAGTATAAAACACACAAAATTCTCCCCTAAAATAGTATTTGATAAATTCTAAATGTAAGGAAGGACACTAACATTTATTAGACCCCTACTATATGCCAGACTCTGTGCTAAACACTTACCTAATGTTATCTCATTTGATCCTTACAACAACGCTATGAGGTAGACTATCCCCTTTTTGTAGTTGAGAAACTGAGGCAGACAAAGGTTAAGTGACTTGTTCAGGTACACACAGATATCAAATATATGAGGCAAGATTAGAATTCAGGTCTTCCTGACTCCAGTCCCAGAGCTCATAAGTCTATATTATGGAACCCCAATGCAGATTCAAAGTGACAA
>NW_027187460.1:13113909-13136682 GCF_028583685.1 Petaurus breviceps papuanus | reverse complement strand
CGATTTCAGCAGCAAGTAGCCATAGAAGAAGAGATCTTCACCCCTTATCACAAGATTTTGGGGCCCCATTTGTTCGGGGTGGGGGGAATGATGGGGAGCTTGTGCTCAAGCCCCACCCTAAAATATCATTTTTTGTGTTTATTGTGTGCTATTCTTGTTATATTGTTGTGAAATTTTGTTGACACCAGTTATTCCTACTGTATTTTTGCCAAGTAAGGGACATGAAAGATCTTGGGGCCGAATGTAAGGGTTATGGGATTTAAAGATCTCCCATGCCCCATGGACGTGCTGACATAGCAGAGCAAGAGAAAGTGAAAAGCCGAGCTAACGGTCCTGCGGTTGGCAGTTGGCGGCGGTTGCCTTTTTTTTTTTTTTTTGAGTTAGGACCCCTGCTGAGCACTGCCAGAGGCCGGAGCTGCTGGGAGCAGGACTTTCTGCTTAGGACTCCTGCTGAGGACTGCCAGGGGCCGGAGCTGCTGGGAGCCCGCTTCCAGGGCGCTGGGTGGTTGCTGTGAGTGGGGAGAGGAGGACCTTTGCCTGAGGTAGCCTATTCTGTTTTAAAGGCTTGAAAATGTGGGTGCTTTCTACTTTATCTACCTGTGCCAATGTCATAACTACTCTGATGGCTTTCACTTTCTGGTTTTGGGACTCAGTCTTTTGGTATCTTAATAAATTTTCTAGTTTATTTCCCCAAATGGCAAACCTGACGTATTTTGTGATGGATAATTATATCAGCATATTTGTAATCTCTATAGGCATTGTGAATATGGCATTGCTGATACATAACCCCATCCCTAGTTAACAAAACAATGTAAAGCAGGGGAGACAATGCTGGAAATCACTCTGCCTTTTTCAGTTTACCAGTCCAACTCAAATTACATCTGCTGGAAGCCTCAGTACATGGGGTTCCCCCTCATGGCCTCTCTCATCTGTGTCCCAGCTGCAAGATCATAATCTCCTCTGGGTTAATCTCAGCCAGTCTTTGTCAATGGGTGATTGAATCTGCCAGTGCCAGCAGAGTCAACAGTGAATGGGTGGACCCTATTCCTCCCATGGCAACCAGAAAATCTGAATCTCAGAGACTTTAGAAGAAAAAAGAGGCAGCCAGATCTGAACACCTATGTACTGCTCTCAGTCCTCTCTATTCTATGGTGCAGTGTCCTGCCTTTTTGAGCATGTACTTACAAAGACTCCCATTGTCAGGTGGAGAACAAGCAGTTTGGAGTGTGCATGTGTGTGTGTGTGTGTGTGTGTGTGTGTGTGCACGTGTGTGTGAAGATCATCACAAGCCACTTTACCAGTCATCTTCTCCCCAAATTATCATCCTTCAGGCCCTACCGGAAGATAATAATAGAAGAGATGAGGGCAAGAGTTATAGGGGATAATTAATGGATTTCCTAATTTTTTTCTTCTGCCTTGAATTAAAATTAGGATAATTATAACACCTGCCTGACCTACCTTATTGGGTTGTTGTGAAGGAAGGATTTTCTAAACTGCAAAGGCCTATAAAAATGTAAACTATTTTTATTATTCTCCCCATTTGAGAGATGGGAAAACTGTGACTTAAAATTTTTATCATTTATACATGACCCTGATTACTTAACAGGGTGTTTCATAGAATTTCAGAATCTCAAAATTAGAAGAGACTTTAATGATCATCTACTTCAGTTTCTTCCTAATAAAAACATGGAAACAGAGGCTTAGGGCAGTCAGGTGACTTATCCAAGGGCATCATGAGTACAGAATGCAGGAATGCCAAAGAAAGTTCTTTACAAAGGAGAAAGTGATTAGAAGTCATTAATGTAATCATCATTATTATCAAGAACCATCTTCAGAGTTAGTAAGACCTAAGTTAAAATCTTTTTTTCTAACATTCACTAACTAGATAACCTATCTGCAATCACTTTAATTCATGCTGTTACTTGGCATCTCTCTAAAACTCTAATTTGTAGAACAATTGCAGATCTGCATGGGCAGAGAAAGTCCCTTTATCAGTCCTTCTCTACATCAGCGAAACCACAGAAGCAGAACAAGAAGAATTATTATTATACAGTAGCTAAAACTATAGCTTAATGCATTTTCATAGAGCATGAATGAACATTGACAAAATTTCCATGTATCTACAAATGCTATTAAGGGATTTTAATTATGGTTCATTTTCTCTCACCAAATAAACCAGTCCCAAACCATCTGATTCTCCCCCCCCTTTTCCTTGCTCTTAAATCAAAGAGCCTGCTTCATTGTAGCCTGCTGCAGAAAGGTCAGAGACTAACGGAGCGTGGACTTTGGTGGATCTTTATATCGATGCTTGCTCAAGCCCTCTTCCATTCTCCATGTGTCGCTGGTTTCCAAAGCTGCCTCCATGCAATTACGTATCAAGGTGACCTGAGCTTCTCACCTCCCCCAGTTCCCCATTGTTCACCCTGAAAACTTTTTGTCAGTTCTTAGATAAAGTTTGGAATTCACTGGCTCTGGAAGACCAGAGTCCCAACATAGAGGAGAGATTTCACAAAGGGACAGTGGTGTTTAAGGCAATGTTTCTCATTCAAAATCCTACTCTGGACTGGTAAAATATCTTAGTTCACTAGATAGTACAAGGGCTCTCCTAGACTCAGCAGATGGGCACTGGAAGCTGGGGCAAAGGGGGGAACTTGATTTGGGGATGAAATGGCTGTAGTAGGACCCAGACTTTTAAATTTATAGGTTCTAAGAAATAGAACTGCCTGAGAGGCAGTGTGGTGAGGTGATTTTTTTCAGTCAGAAAAACCTGGGTTCAAATTTTGACTCAGGTATTTTTAACTAGCTATGTGACCCTGGGCAAATCACTTTAATTTCTATGAGCCTCAGTGTCCCCATCTGTAAAACAGGAACAGTAAAGCACCTATATTTCAAGACTGTTTTGACCATCATATGAGTTAATGTATGTAAAGAATCTCAGAAACCTTAAAGAACTATATTAATGTGAGCTATCATTATTGGGAAAGATTTGAATGAATAATAACAGCTTGTGGAATAAATGACTGAGTGAGTGATTGGAAGAGTTGATGTTAGGCGTGTACTCTGTCATTATAGAAGACAGTAGAGGATGGTCCTTTATCCATCTCAAATTGTTTCCTTCAAGCCTAGGTGGGTGGCGGAGTTAGGATGAGGAACGCAAGTTTTCTGGTTCTAAATGTACTTCATTTTCCATTATACCAAGCTGCAGAGATCTAGGATTCAATTCAATTCTTTAGACATTTTTAAGCACTTACTGCTTGCTAGGCACTGGCTGGAATGCTGGATATATAAAGACAAAAACAAAAATCACAAATTCTCTTATGGAACTTCGTTTCTATTACAAAATCATTTATTTCTATGTGAGAGTCAGGGTTGCATTGTGCCCAGAAGCCTGGCCCCTGAGTTAAGATTCAAATCTTGCCTCTAATACAGACTAGCTACGTGGTATTGGAGAAGTAACAATCTCTCAGTTCTCTAGACACTTCTAAGATGGGGTTCTTAATCTTTTTTTTTGAGTCATGGATCCCTTTGGAAGTCTGCTGAAGGCAATAGACCACTTCTTAGAATAATTTTTAATTGCATAAAATAAAATACACATAAATACAAAGGAAACCAATTAGGTTGAAATACAGTTATCATCATTTAAAAACCCAACAAAACACAAGTTGACGGACTCGTTATAAATCCCTGCTCTAATATTGGTTGCATAATAATTGCTTATTAGCATTGGTGGAGGGAGTTTCCTGACAGGGAGCTCTAGATGAAATCACAAGTCTGATCCAAGTGACAACAATTCTTCATGACCAATAAAATAAAAATAGACCCTGTTTCTGCCCTGACATGGATTTGAACTCTAGACTTTCAATTAAAATTAAATTATTTAGACTTCTCTCCTGGAAGATTGGCTGGGTATGTGATAGATAGGATTCAGACTATGAGAGAGGGGGTAAGATTTGATGACTTCCAGGTTCCTTTCCAACCCAGGAATTCTATTGTGTGACAAGCTTTTGATCATCAGTTTAGCATTGCTCCTGTTCAAGGTGCTCAAAAGCATCCAATCCAAAATGACCACAACTATGAAACTGACATTTTTCTTTGAAAACCAGACCTGAACAAAGAGCCCCAGAAGAGTCCAGACCTCTGTGTGCTTTTTAAAATTCTTTCCTGATGACATTTCTAGAAGATCTAAGAAGGTCTGGCAACACTATTCATGATCAATGAACTCTGCACCCAGGTTTAATTTCCCATCCAGCTTGGCTTTGCAATAATATCTGCTTAATGGAAACCCATCATCAGAATGCCTAGTCACCCTTCCATTGCACAAGAGATGAAGCTAATCATGTTTAAAAGAGACTAAATATTATAGAGAAATAAAAAGGTTCATTATGTCTTAGTCAGGAATATTAAACATCTGTGACCTGGGAGAGAGAAAGCATGGAGATTAAGTTTGACGTTTGAGTGAGAACCCAGCAATAAAAACAATTAGGACATTAATGTAAGAAGATTCCACATTTTTTAATATCATTGACCTTTTAAAGCCCACTGTGTCGCTCTCCCTCCTTCAATTTCAAAGTCTCCTAAAGAGGCCACTAGGGAAAAAGGATAATTTTGAAAATGGAAAATGAATTTTTTTCCCTTGCTTTAGGATGGCTGCAACTCTACCACATTATTCACAGGAGAATATTGCTGGAGGCTCCTTCCCTCTTCAAGGGCTCTCTGTCAAGCTGAGATGCCCAGACTGTATTACTCTATGTGGTCAACACAGGAGTATGGCAAAAAAGTCATGTTGCATCACTATGCTCCAAATCTCATCCAGCGAGAGCAATTGCATTTTGCATAGAATCCAAGGGTAATGACCCAAGACATTATCCACACCTGACATAGAGGAAGGCTTAATGGGGAGTCTAATAGTTTTGATGTTACTCTGAGTAAAAATGAACTTGGCTTGGGATATATTCAGTTACCAATTATCATCCCACCTTGGAGTCCATTATCCTCATGTAGGTATGGGGTAGTGTTTTCCTTTTGTGATAACAACTCATATTTATATTGGGCGTTAATGTCTGCAAAAGCTGTTGTTTTCCATTCTTTGTGAAGAGGACCAAGGACATCATAGATGATGTCTTCCATTTGTGTGAATTGGATTTAAGTGAGGCAGAATTGCATAAAAACTTCAGCCTCCCTTTCTCTTCCAGAGTCATCAAGGTCCAGTGGGAAGACAAAAGTCAAAATGACTGTCAATGGAGTGGGATTCAGTGAATGAACTTGGTATCTTCAATGTCTGACCAGGCACTAAGTGCTCTACAGTGCCTGCCTCAGTCGCTTTCGTGTCCATTGGAGCAAATTGTTCCCATTCACTCTTTCTACTGGGGAAATCTTCACATGCTTGGGGTAGACATACTGCTAGCAAAAAAGTACCTGCAAATAGCACTTTCCTCCCAGAAGCCCTGGAGGACTATTATCATTGTTATTATCCCTATATTCTAGATGGGGAAACTGAGACTTTGGAAGGATAAGAGATATCCTCAGCTGTCATCTAACTGTACTATATCCATTGTGAGAAAAATTTTATTTAAAAAAGTGTGCTATCTTTTTTTTAAAAAAAATGATACCTTTTGGTTTTGAATTGCATCATTTCTGAATGTATCTTTTCTGATACCTTCACCCCAGGAGGCACATAACAAAAATTTGAAAATAAGGAGACAAAAAAAGCAGTTTAACAAAACCAACCAACATATCAACCAGGTCTGATGTCACATGAAATATTCCACACCATAGTCTTTCACTTCCAACAGAGAAGGAAGGCAAATATGTTTTATTTTTTCCTTTTGTTTTTTCCAGGAACTGGGAATACAAAGATAAAAATTAAGCAGTCTTTGAATTCCTTTAAAAATTTTCATAGATATTTTTCAATAACTATTTCCAAATATATCTCTCATCTTTAATACTCAGCTAGTCTGATAATCAAGAATAAAAAAGAAAGAGAAAATAAAGTCAAGCAAAACTAGCACATCTCCTGAGTCTAACAGAAATACAGAGTTCTGTCCTCATGACTCCCCATTCACCTCTGCAAATAAGAGAATATATTTCTCAATTTCTCTCTGAATCTAAGCTTAGTCACTATAACTGCATTGTTCAATTTCATCTTTATTTTCTGTACTTTTGAATTATATTGTTGTATCATTCTTCCTAGATCTGCTTACTTTACTCTGCCTCAGTTCATGTCAATAACTCCTGTGTTTCTCTGTCTTTATATTTATAATTTCTTGTAGAACAATAATATATCATTACATTCATGTATCACAATGCACTTAGCCACACTCCATTTGACAGACCTCTACTTTGTCACCAATTCTTTGCTTCCTCAAAAAGTGGATTCTACTTTAATTACATCATATCCAGTACATAATTATTTTTTTGGAGGTTTTTGGGTTATTTTAGGAGAAAAAAAATGCTCCATTATTTTGCTATTTGTATGATACAATTTTGATAGAGTCTTGAGGGAGGAGAACCAAATAGTAAGACTTTATCAGTTTTGCTCCAACTCCATTGGGAAGGGGAGGGGAGTTCTGATTCTGGAAAACTAATAAGAACACTTTAGAGCAAGACCTTTGTCAAGGAGCAGTGTAGAACAATAGAAAGCAGTGGCTCTGGACTTGGGAGAGGTGGGTTCCAGTCTTGATTCTGCCACTTAAAAGTTATTTGGATTTTGACTTTATCTCCTTGAGCCTTGATTTCCTCATCTGTAATATGGAATATGGGAGTAATACCTCAAAACACGGAAGCAAAGTAATTTCTAGCATTTAGCGTAGTGCCTGGCACATAGTAGATATTTAATAAATGTTTATTAACTAATTGACTATGTACTGCCCACAAAAATGTGCACATAAAAATATAAGCAATTGTTACTGCCATGACTTGGTAGAATTGTCCCCTAAGGTTATTCAACTTTTCCTAAGAAACCTTGTTATCTTGTAATGTTGTTTTCTTGATTTGACTTGAATCATTAGGAAGGAATCCTATACAAATAATCATGACCAGTTCCTAGACTGGGTAGACTGTAAATATATAATATAAATCTAGTTTGTATATCAATTTCTTATGAGTTTGATTAACATGAATCCTCACGGTTAATAACCCTTGATTGACCTGATACATTTCATAGGATCGATCAATCATAACTGGCTCATTATCTACTCTAAGGCATTTATGCTATATTCTCAGTCAATTTCTACTTATATAATTATAGACTCTACAGATGGAAAGGATCTTAGATGAAAGAACTGGGAGGAAATCACTGATAACTTGAAGGTTATCAAGTCCAATTTTACAAATGAGTAAACTGAGACCCAGAAAGCTTAAGTTACTTCCTCAGGATCACACAGCTAGTAAGTGTTGTAGGTAGGGGGAAATTTGAACATGTCTTCTTGATTCCAAGTCCAAGACTCGATACAGTATAACCTGCTGCCTCACTAGACATTTCTGAGGTCATCTAGACCAGCCCATACTTGAAACAAGATTCTCCTCTTTATAATACTCCTCTAATACATTTATCATCCAGCATACACCTGGAGATTTCTAATCATGTGGATCTCACTTAATACTGAAGTAGCTCATTTCTATTTTTCAGAAGATCTAATCATAGGATGTTTAGTATACTGAGCTCAAATTTGCCTCTCTCCAACTTCTACCTATAGGTCCTAATTTCATCCTCTGGAGACAAGCAGAACAAGTTCCTGACAACTCTTTACATATGTGAAGACAGGCAGTCATGTCCCTCCTAAGTCATCCTTACTTCTCTCTTCCACAGGGCTGTTGAAAGGCTGTCCTTGTCTTTCAAGGCAAAGTAAGAAAAGCAAATTAAGCTACCTGGGAAAGAATTCCTGGATGGTGCTCTATGACTTCAGACTCAGGTATATTTTTAGATAGCGGATTCTGAGATTTGAGATAAAAACTACATCTGCCAAGGGAAATGGTGGAAGAATCACCACTCAAATAACGAAGCTAGACAAAACCAAAGACACCCTGAAGGGAGCTGTCTTACACAGAGCTGAAGAGAGAAGTTGTAAGTAAGTCAGAAGAGACAGAGCCCTGCACTGACAATCAGATGAGCTATTTTCATTTACCAGCTCTGCCACAGTATGATGTGAATCATTAGCTTCTATATCCTTTTCCCCCCCTCCTCCCAAAGATAAATACAGTAAAAGCTTCGACACTGAGCATATTGGCAGAGTGGGGGTTGCTGGTTAGTCAGAAAATTCAGTGAATTCCCATCATCTTTGTATCTCTATTTTAACTGCCCTCTCTCTTCCTCCAGAGACCTATGAAGGAGTGAAAAGGAGGTGATTTATAGATATAGAAGGTTGTTCAGAAAGAAACTTTACAAGGTGTTTTAGAGAAAGTGGTTTCTTTACAAGGCAAGTAATTGTTACTTCAACACTTCAACTTCAAGGATATGTAATTTCATCAGTGTGGGGAAATGCCTTCCACCGACCCAAAACACAATCTCTCCATGCCTTATTAGACAGTCTTTATGAGATGGAATTGCTAACAGCCCTGTACTGGGAAGGGATTTGGGGGCACACATGACTGATCCCCTCTCCTCCTTAGCCAGCAACTCGTGGAGTGGGCAGTGTATAATATGATGCTGAACTGTCTGAATCCCACTGAGGATATAAAAACAATCAAGCCAAGAGAAAAAAAGGGAGAGGAGAGAAATATTTGTTGGGGATTGCTATGCACACAAACTTTGGGGGAATTTTCTAGCCCAACACAAACATGCAAGTGCATCAAAATTGCTTCTATAAAATGGAGATAATTCTTAACAGTACTCCTAGAGGCATAACTACAGAAGAATTCCTGATAAAAGAATCAACTCAGATTACCTCTCCCCAGATCAGGTAAGCCTATCTTGATATAGTTTGAAACTAGCAAGAGAAAGAAGAAGGGAGAGAAATAAAGAAGCTATCAGAGAGAGAAAGATTGAAGGGATGAAATAAGGAGGGATGCCTTCTGCTTCTTCACCAACCAGAGAAGCGAGAATACAGACATTACTAAGCAACTGTTCTTCCCACCAGACACAGAAAACTTAGAAAAATAAGGGCACCATTTCTATCCCACCATTTCTGAGATAGGCTATATATCTATTTTCCTTCATGTAGAGTCACCATATACTTTTCTATAACCTTTTATTAAGACCAATTCAATTTTAAATAAAAGAGGTACAGACTTGTTAACAATAGAAAGCCTTCTGCTCAACCCAAGTCACAAGACTTATTGTTAACTCTTTTTTTTCTTTCAGACTCATTGTTCTCACTAGGGGTGAACTGGGAGAGAAGAGTTTTTCTTACCAAGCCAGAGATTCTGCATTTATATACCTCCATTCAAGGGGCTAGGATGTACCAGAATATCAATTGATAATAATTATTTTGCCAAGAGTAGCTAGCCCAGTAGGTTTCTAATAATGTGTCCAAATATATTCATCACCTGGCAGTCAATATTTTAGTGATGAGCCTCTCTTCCCTTAGTCCTCAGAGAGAAATATCTAGTCTGTATTTCAGCCCATGTCAGGAAGCTTTCCAGTTCAATGGGACCTGACAATGCCCACACTTTGCTGGTCTAGCCTTTCAGAATCCAGAGTTACCCCCAAACCATGATGAGGAATCAGAGGATTCTGATAGAGGAAATAGTTATTAAAGGCATGTGAGCAACAGTCTATGGCTACTTTTCTACCTATTTTTCAAATAAACAGACATTTGTTCTAATATATGTTAGGCTTTCTGGTGTTTGTCAAATGAGAAGTGGGCTCCACTTGGTGTTGGGATGAGGTGGGGGTGGGGCAGCTATTCTTAGTACACTTAGATGTTTTGTCAATTGAGTTTTAAAGCATTTTCTACAGGGAAGGTGTATTTTGTTTGTTTGCTTGTTTCATTTCGAAATTAATTCCTCATGTATTTCCTCTGAGGATTGGGGCTACTACTGTCTGCCTAACAGAGCAGTCCTTCAGAAATGAAGGAACACCACTTCCCTTCTAGTGACAGATGATCCATATCATTGTTTTGCTACATATGAAATCCTGTACCTCCAACAGAATCATAGTACCCCAAGTAACACACCAATAGCTATCTTCATCACTTCTTTCTTAACCCTTTTAAGCCATCATTTTCAGGATAAATGCTTTGAGGCAAAAGTCTAACATTCTCCTTTACCAAGATTCCTTGTGCCCTCAAAGAAAAAGAAGAATAAACAGCAACTCTATAGGAACTGTCAACAAATACATCTTCACATTAGATTTAACTAAATATTGTATTGATATGTGATGCCAATATTAGAATTTACATTTGGAATATCAGAAATTCTACTTTCTAGAGCTCTCAAGATGATAAAATACAACACACTAAGCTTCTATTATATCTAGGTCATTCCTTAAAAGAAAAGATGTTTTAGGAAAATGGTTTTCAATTCAATGAGGCTGGTTCTTCTTTCATTCAATTTCTACATGCTTAACTCTCTCCACTCACCCCCTATACTATTCTATTGGATAGCATCTTAAAGTTGGAAGAAGCCTTCAAAGTCATCTATCCTAACTCTCTATTTAATACAGGAAAATTCCCTCTAGAAAAATCCCTGACAAATGATGATCCATCATCCCTTGTGTGAATGTCTCTAGTGAGTCAGCCCATTTCATGTTTGGACAACCATGACTAATTCTCTAGCACATTTGGTCTTACATGGAAAATCTATGAAAAATTAGTTAGGATGTGGATCTGCCTCAACATCAATTTAAAAGAATTGCTTTGAAATTGACCAGGAAAGGATTCAAGGTAACCAATCCCAGAAACTCAGAGATTAAATTATGGGAAAGATCAGCCAATCAACTGCACACCTGAATGGGAATCCTCCGTTACACATCCTTGACAAGTAGACAACTAGCTTCTGTTTGAAGTACTCCCTATTTGCTGAGACTACTTATTTAACTTTAAAATAGCTGTAATTATCAGGAAAATTTCCTTATATCCTTAAATTGAATCAAACTCTGCTTCCTTGTAACTTCTGTCCACTGTTCTTAATTTGACCTCTGGGACTAAGCTAAACTAGTGCAATCCCTCCTTGATGAGATAGCCCTTGTAAAACTTGAAAACCACTTTTTCTTTTATTACAGGTGAAGAAACTGAGGCCCAGAGAGATAACTTGTCCAAAATCACATAGCTAGTAAGTGACACAGCAAGGACGAGAAGAATGTAGCTCTCTTGACTCCAGGTCCAGTGCTAACACACAGCCCCGTCACTAATTTACTGAACATCTGTCACCTGGAAGGAGAAGGACAGGATAAAAAACCCTAGACCAGAGGATCTCAGTTTCTCAGTTGATCAGAGGGTAGTGGGGCAGAGAAGACAGTAATATGAATGATATAAGGCTTCATGTGGGTGCAATAGGCAGCTAGGTGAATAGAATGCCAGGCCTGGAGTCAGGAAGACTCATCTTAAGTTCAAATCCAATCTTAGATACTTACTAGCAGTGTTAGTTTCCTCATCTGGAAAATGAACTGGAGAATAAAATGGCAAACTATTCCAGTGTCTTTGCCAAGAAAATCCCAAATGGGGTCACTTTTGGACATGACTGAACATCCCAGTTCACCTCTAGTGGGTGTCATAGACAAATGATAGACACTGTTGTAGAACAAAGAAGGGAAAGGTTCAAATCAAGGCCTTGTTGTCTACTATAGACAAGAGTGTTGCAGTAGAAAGAAATGTAGAATGAATTTGAAGAGACCTGGGTTCACAACTCGATTTGCAGGTGAAGAAAGGGGGATGGCCTCAGGGCAGATGGCCCAATATCTGGGGTGGATAGAGGGCAGTTTAATTCCCTTCTAGTTCTTAAATACTATGACTTTCACCCAGCAGTTCCTTTTCCTGATGATGACTTGCTAACTGCATCCTTTCATTGCTCTGCTGGAGTGATGTCGTGGGCCCAGATTCAGCACCCCTGTCCTACATGTTCATGCAACTGTTCCCTTGGGGTAATGGGTTAATCACTTGTTCAACCTGATCATCCTTGGAGTCAGATCTAAGGACCTTATCTGGTGTGGATTCCATGCCACATACTAGGCTACATTATAATATGCAGGACCTTTGCCAATTCAATTAAGTTCTGAGTAACAGCAAACTAAGTCCAAGAGCTGGATGGCTCTTGAGCTCAGTGCCCTCCATGCCAAACCATTCCAAAGTAATTACATGATGGCTTTATGGTCTGTGTGAAATATCAATTTGAAATGCTTACAGCCAAGAATTCAATTCAGGTCTCCTGTCTCTGGGGAACAAAATACAAACACACACACATAACACACAACACAAACAAACAATAACATAAACAAAACTGGAAAGCAAAAACACTTCAAAACAAATTCCTCCAGAGGTAACAGAGATTAATTATTATTGCCTTGTGGACAAAGTGTTGAACCCAGAATCAGGAAGACATGTTTTGAACCCTGTATTAAGTAGTTACTAGCTATGGGACCATGGACAAGTCATTTCCCCTCTGAATGTCAGCATCCCCATTTGTAAAATGGACACTACCATAACAACTCCCTTACATCTTAAATCATTGCATAAATATCAGCTGTTACACTATGGTGAGGACTGTCCTCCCACAGGTAGCATGGGGGAGTCATTGTGGGGCTCAAATGTAGGCAGAATCTTTAGCCCCTTCTTCCTGTAGCCTTTTCTCAGGCAGACTTGTATTCCTTTTAGGAGGAGAAGCAGAAAGTTAGTCTGGAGGCTGCTCAGTTCTCCACAGAAAGAGGGATTAATGAGGCTAGAATTACATCTATCTACTCCCCTAAATATTATGAGTCTAGGGAACCTGTTCGGCTGCAGTCTTAACTTCTGATCTCTGTGTCATTGTTGGGGAAGAGTTAAGCACGACCTCAATAAACTCTATATTTGAGGCTTGATCCATTTCCTACCTTATGCCAGTTCCTCAATGAAAGCACCTAGGAAGTAGCAAAGAAGGCCATCTATCCAAATCAGTAACAAAACAGAAATCAGAGAAAGTAGACACAAGAGAATACATACTGGCCAGTATAAGAATGAAGTAAACTTAGCTCAACCAAGCAAGAGTCCTAGATATCACCCAAGGGGAAATTTCCCAAAATCTTTACTGTAGCAAGATGGGAACAGGGACATGATGAGCCTCTTCTCATGTCAGCTTCTTCCGAGAGCCTTATGGTCTCCTTTCAGCAATCTGGAGTGGGGTGGGCATCATCCATCTTCTCTCTTGAAGCTAGAATTTTAAAGCCTCTGCAGTGACTGCAGTTCCTAAAGTCCAAAGAGACTCCTGAAGAGACACAAAGGACTAGAAAAGATTGAAGAGACCTATCTCCAACTCTTACCAAGTCCTTCGTACTCCTCATGCAGGCTCAGGGCATTTATCTCCCAACATTGAGAAAAAAAGACCCATACCCATGGGCTTTGGAATGCAGGTTACAATAGGACTACTAATATTACATCTAAGGTGCCTTAGAGTTTACTATGCCCTTTCACAGTTATTCCACTTCACTTGATTCTTAGAATAACCCAGTTTAACAGAGAAGGAAGTAGCTTGGGCCACTTACTACTTCTGGGAAATTGGACAAATCATTTTATTTCCTAAGGCATCCATTTCCTTATCTGCAAAGTTAGGCTGTAGATGATTTCTAACTTCCTTCTAGCTTGAAAGTTTGTCATTCTTGATGCAGCAGAACCCAGATAGGATGCCAAAGGACCCATGAAGTAAGCATCACCAACATTCACTTTGTGACTGATACTTAAAACTAACAACAACCAATATAAACCCTGGCACATGGAGAACACCTTTCAGCCGTATGTGGTTTGATTCTCATTGTGATGGGAATGTAACCTTCCTATACTCACAATCAGTCATGTATCCTTGCATTGTAAAATGAAGGAATTGAAATGAATAGTAGAAACTTATGAAGTATCATCCCAATTTAAAAACAAACAAATTACTTTCTTTCCTGGGTTCAGAATATTCATTCAAACACTTTAACTTGAATCAGAGAGGGAAAAATAGGCAGAAAATCACATTTTTTGCAGTTGCTTTTCTTTGAAATAGCTGCTCACATTCATTATTTGGATTATCACAAAACCTCATAAGGTAGGTTGGGCAAATTGTTTCAACCCCATTTTACAGATTAAAAAATGGAAATTCAGAAAAGTGAAAAGCTAAATCCAAAGTCACACATCTAGCAAGTGCTAAGGTACAAACTTAGACCTATTGACTTATGGGAGAGTTACATTTATTGGAAAAACCAATATTTGGTGTTTCATTGCTTTCCATGGTCTTATGTTCATTTCCAGTTTTGTGAGGACTATAAGAATTTTCTGCATGGCCTTATACAAATCATTCAAATTCTCTTTGTCTCTATTTCCTCATCTGAAAGAAATAGGCATATTGATACCCCACCAACTCAGTAGCTGTTGTGCCAATCTAATGATATAGTGTATGGGAAAGACTTTATCAATTATAAAGTCTTATATAAATGAGTAACCATTAAAATTATCATTTTTATTATTAATAGATATAAATCAAGATCCTAAACTTCCCAATTCCAACATTTTATTGTTATTTCTGGATGACAGTGAGATATGAAGCTCCTCTGCTTCCCAAGAACCAGGAATGAGTATCACTCAGAGAACAATGAAAAGACATGTGATTGGTGTGAGTGGGCTGCAACATATAGCCAAAGAGAAACTCTAAAGCAGAATAGGCATCCAGCATGTCATCAAAGAATCAAATGACTGGAAGAAGAGGTGCGTTGGTTACTTGGTAAAATTGATGGATGACAGGTGCCCAGCCATAGCCCAGAAATCAAGGAAGAGACGCTACAAAAGAATAGAGATCAACAACTATAGTATTCCACTTCTGAAAGGTATTAATCACTGTAATCTTGCCAGAGAAGAGGTAGAGCCCAGAGTTTTCCAAGAGATTACTATGAAAGGAACTGATGTGTCTGATTACCAAACTATCCAAGTATACTACCCCAGCAGAGATGGCACGAAGATCCCAATGTTCATTGTACATAAAAAATGAATAAAATCAGATGGCTCTCATCCAGCTTTCTTCTATGGCTATGGTGGCTCCAATATGTCTATTACAACAGTATACACTCTTATTTTTGTGAGGAGCATGAGTAGTGTGCCAGCAGTAGCTAACATTAGAGGAGGAAGTGATTCTGGAGAGACGTGGCATAAAGATGGCATCCTGGGCAATAAGTAAAACTATTTTGATGACTTTCAGTGTGCTGCTGAATATCTTATAAAGGAAGGTTAGACTTTACCAGAGAGATTGACTATTAATGAGGGCTCAAATGGAGGACTTAAATAGTGGCTGCTTTTGTAAATCAATACCCTGAGCTCTTTGGTTGTGTCATTCCTCAAGTTGGAGTAATAAACATGCTAATGTTCCATAAGTACTGGGAGGAACAAATTGTATCAGGACCAAGGTTTTCCCTCTTTTCTACTTCCTCATCCAGAAACCAACCAGTGTGGGAAATCTCAGAGATTTACCCAGGCCAAGATCAGTAAAAGAAATTATAAGTGCGTGTGTGTGGGGGGGGGGGGCAGCTAGGTGGCGCAGTAAGTAAAGCATCGGCCCCAGAGTCAGGAGGACCGGAGTTTGGTTCTGGCCTCAGACACTTAACACCCACACACACACAAACAACTAGCCGTGTAACTTTGGGCAGGTTACTTAACCCCAATTGCCCTCCAAAAGGCAAAAAAAAAAAAAAGCAAGAAATTTTAAGTTTGATCTAATGGGTATATTCCTGCTCATTGTGTTTGCTTACACAGGTCGGCGAAAATGTTAATTCTCCCTTTTGTCATGATGGGTGATTTGGAAATCTATGTCTCTTTGACCAGGGTTTAGGTGACCTGTCACATACCCCAAGGCTGTCATTTTGATATAACCCACCTCCCATTGTGTTAACTAATCAGTTGGTTGGCACCCCTGAGGAACACTTACTCTTCAAAGGGTATATAAACTGTGAGCTCACCACCATTAAGAGTCTTTGATCTAAGGGAGATGGCCAAATGACCATCCTTTTAGTAATAATATGCTGGCCTTATTAATAAAATAGCTAAATTACCTAGAAACTATGCCTCTCCACCCTTTTTAGTCACCATAGCACACTATTAACTATGCCTGGACCACTAACTATGGTTGTTCTCACTGCAGAGAACATTTTGAATGGGTCTTTCCATTACATACCTGAAAGGAATGGATTCCAGTATCCATCCATGTTACTTCTCACTGCAGATCATGACGACCAAGTAGTTGCAGAAGTTCACTGTAACCCTAGAGCATATTGTAGACTGAAGCAGAAAGCAGACTAACCCTCTTTTTATTCATGTTAATACCAAGTCAGGCCATGGAGCAGGAAAGCCCACTGCTAAAGTTATAGATGAAGTTGCTGACATATTTGAATTTAGAGCATGGTGCTTAAATATCAATTTGGACTGAATAAAGGGAATTCTCAGCTCCCATGATATCCCTAAAATAAATCTCAAGGGCTTTTAACCACCATTTACAAAGATAAACCAGTGGGCATAGTACTTATATTTGAGAGCATCATTCCTATATCTAAGAACCACAATTTATTCTTCTAGTGACCCAAAATGTTTTGAGAATTAAACTTCTCTTTTTTATCATTTCCTGGAAGTAGCTTTTTCTGTCATATTCAGACATATGTTTTTTTCTAAAGCACGTTTGGACAAATAGCTAAATTATAGCAAATGCTGTTGTGAATACTTAGATTTCTAGAGTCTTAAAGTGGTAGTCAAGTGTCCTATAAAACCACTGAAATGTTATTTGCTCCTATAGCCATATCAAAGTCACCTTGGATAAAAGTTGGAACTGTGATAATACAAAAACAAGATTTCTTCACAATTATAATACGTTATTAAAAAATGAGGAGAAGAAAGAAATCAAGCAGGTCTCAAGAATGTTGAATGCTCCCCATGACAAACTTTTGGGAGAATATTGATGAGAATCACACAAGTTGGGCAGGCATGGATGAAATGTGAGCTGAATCATTGGAGGGAATTCTTGAATCAAAGAAATCATAGATCCATTTGAGTATTTCAATATGAATTGGGTTGCATGGCTTTTGCTCTTAGCTCTACCACTAGCAGGTAAATTAAGACTTTTCACTATAGCAATTGAGTTCAAGAAGTTTAAAAATTGCCATGATACTTGATAAATTTCTACTATTAATTTTAATTTCTTTATTTTTTGGCCAGTATCTTTTCAAATGTGGCAATGTTTTATCTGCATAAAGAAGGAAGGTCAAAAAATGAAGCCCACATACATTTCTAATGTGTCCATAGAGATTTATTAAAATTTATTCTGTGCAGTCAACTCAGGTTTCTAGAGGTCTAAGGAGGAGAGTTTCTTTTTTTTTACATTAAATTTTATGTTCATTTGTAGTTTACATCATTCATTTCCACAAGATTTTGAGTTACAAAATTTCTCCCTGTCTTTGCCCTACCCACCACCCCAAAATAGCAATGCCACTGTATACCCCCTCCCCCAATCTTTTCTCTCCTATATCATCCCCCATTCCCACTCTGACTTTCTGGTAGGACAAGATGCATCTCCATACCCCAGTGCCTGTATATCTTATTTCCCAGTTTCATGTAAAAATAATAATAATATAATTTTTAAAACACTGAATTCCAGATTTTTTCCCTTCCCCCATCATCACCCACCCTTACTGGGAAGATAAGCAATTCAATATAGATATAGGTTGTACATGTGTAGCTATGCAAAACATTTCCATAGTGGATATATTGTGAAAGACTGACTATATTCTCCTCCATCCTATCCTGTCCCTCACTTGTTCTATTCTCTACTTTGACCCTGTCCCTTTTCAAAAATATGTGCTTCTAACTACCCTCTCCCCAACCTCCCCTCCCCTCCATCATCCCCCCTCTTATCACCTTCCTTCCTAATCTCCTATAGGGCGAGATACATTATTTAGTGTGTATGTCATTCCCTCCCTAAGCCAAATTCAGTGAGAGTAAGGTTGACCCATTCCCTTTTACCTTCTGTTCTTCCCCTCCATTGTAAAAGTTTTCCCTTGCCTCTTCTATACGAGATAATTCACCCCATTCTGGCTCTCCCTATCTCCTCTCATTATATTCCTCTTTCACCTCTCAATTTCATCTTTTAAGTATCATCCCTTCCTTTTCAATTGGTCCTGTGCCCTCTATATATACCTGTACACATATATACACATGCTCAAATATGTCTTCATATGCTCCTATACCTTCTTATATAGACATATACATATATGTATGTATATATGTATATATGCACACATTTATATTCCCTTCACCTATCCTCATACTAAGAAAATTTTAATAAGTTACAATTATTATTTTTCAATATTGGAATGTAAATGGTTCAACTTTGGTAAGTTCCTTATGATTTCTTTTCCCTGTTTACCTTCTCATGTTTCTCTTGCTTCTTGTATCTGAATGTCAAATTTTCTATTCAACTCTGGTTTTTCATTAAGAAAGCTTGAAAGTCCTCTATTTCATTGAATGACCATATTTCCCCCTGAAACATGATACTCAGTTTTTCTGGGTAGGTGATTCTTGGTTTTAATCCCAGCTCCTCTGACCTCTGGAATATTATATTCCAAGCCCTTCAATCCCTCAGCGTAGAAGCTGCCAGATCCTGGGTTATCCTCATTGTGTTTCCACAATATTCAAATTGTTTCTTTTTGGCTGCTTGTAATATTTCTCCTTGATATGGGAACTTCAGAACCTGGCTATAATATTCCTAGGAGTTTTCTTTCAGGGATATTTTTCAAGAGGTGATTAGTAGATTCTTTCAACCTCTATTTTGCCCTCTGGTTCTAAAACATCAGGGCAGTTTTCCTGGAGAATTTATTTTATTTTTTTAAGCAATTAGGGTTAAGTAACTTGGTCAAGGTTACATGGCCAGTTATTTTTGTGTGGGTGCCAAGTATCTGAGGCCAGAACTGATGCCGGGTCTCCCAAAGCTGGGACCAATGCTGTTACTCACTGTGCCACCTGGCCGCCCCTAAGCAATTGGGGTTAAGTAACTTGCTCAAGGTTATGTGGCCAGTTATTTTGTGTGGGTGTTAAGTATCTGAGGCTGGAACCAATCCCAGGTATCCCGACTCTGGGGCCGGCAGTCTTACTCACTGCTCCACCTGGCCTCCCCTAAGAATTTCTTGAAGGATAATTTCTAGGTTCTTTTTCTGATGATGGTTTTCAGGGTAGTTCACAAATTTTTAAATTGTCTCCTGGATCTATTTTTCCACATCAGTAGTTTTTCCAATGAGATAATTCACATTGCCTTCTATTTTTTTATCCTTTTGGATCTGTTTAATAGTATCTTGATTTCTCATAAAGTTGTTAGCTTCCATTTTCTCTGATCTAATTCTGAAGGAATTATTCTCTTTAGTGAGCTTTTGGGATTCTTTTTCCATCTGGCAAATTCAGCTTTTTAAGCCATTCTTCTCCTCATTGGCTTTTTGAACCTCTTTTGCCATTTGAGTTAGTCTATTTTTTTAAGGTGTCACTTTCTTCAGTCAGGTTGTTGACTCACTTTTCATTATTTTCTTGCATCATTCTCATTTCTCTTCCCAATTTTTCCTCTACTTCTCTTATTTGGTTTTCAAAATACTTCTTAAGCTCCTCTATGGACTGTAACCAATTCATATTTTTCTTTGAAGCTTTTAGTGCAGGAGTTCTGATTTCATTGTCTTCCTGCCATTCCATGCTTTGATCCTTTTTGTCCCTAATAAAAGAATCTAAAGTTAGATTGCTGTGCTTGCTTTGATTCCTTTGCCTGCTCATGTTGCCACTCAATTACTTGGCTTTTGAGCTTTTTTGCCACAGTAGAACTCTGCTTCTAGAGAGGAGAGCTTTGTCCCAAATTGCTGGGGTTTTCACAGGTGTCAGAGATATTATTTGTGTGCCCTCTCTGAAGACTCCACAGGCTCTGGCACCTGGTCACACACCCCATGACCTCCACCCAAGATAACAATCCAAATCCAAGCAGATTAAATCAAGAGTGATTACCCCTCAGAATGGTTGCTTGGTACCCCGACAAACTGCAGGCCAGGAGTTCTGAAGCAGCCACACAGTAGTGGCTGCAAGGCTGCCATGGCTGAGCCACTTCTCCCTCCAGGGGGAAGAGGCTGGACCACACTCTTGGTCACCCTGTTCCCAAGGTCTATACCGAGCTTTTACTTTGCCTTTGGCATTTATAGGTTGATAATTCTAGAAACCACCACAGCTGCTGGCTATCCACTCTCTGGAAGTCCCTCTAGCCATGGATGGTCAAGGCTGCCCTCAGGCTAAAACTGCAGGCTCAAGGGGTCTGGGCTCTGCTCCCAGCACCCTGCAATGGACCCTTCCTGCCAGCCTGTCTTCAGCATGAGATTTGTTTCTCTCTGTCACTTTGTGGGTTCTGTAGCTCTAAAGTTTGTTTAGAGACATACTCTATAGGTATTTGAGGTGGTTATTGGAGGAGCTCAGGTAGTTTCCATGCTTCTATGCCACCATCTTGGCTCCACCCTCAAGAGTGAGTTTCTATAGTCCTCTACATCTATGTAAGAATTGGGATGTTAATATGGTAATTCCAAAGAGGATTTTCTAGTTTTCCATTTGGAACAATCCCATCTCTGACATGTGTTAATTGTGTTTCCTTTTCAGGAGTTTCAGAATAGTTATTGATAAGAAGCCATATGTTTTCTTTGTTTTTATATCTATGCTTTGAAATCTTTGAGTAAAGTAATTGTTTAAGGGGAATGAGATTTAAAAAAAATGACTATTCACTAATTTGCATGGGATTGGTTAACAAGAGGATATGGAGGTTCTTATATATGATGCATATGAGTAAGGATGAAGAAGAAAAGTTTATCTGTAAAGTTATTAGTGGGCAAAGGGGGAAAACATCTTGGCTAGTTTTAGCAAAAAGCAAGAGACAAGGAATATTTATTGGATAAATTTCAGTGTCTGGAGTCAACTTGATCCCACTAAAAGCCAATTGTTGAATTTTCATTGTCATTATTTATACCTCAGAAATCCTTGAATGCTACAAATTGGGGCTTAATTATTTTACTGCTTTGCTGATTTTCTAAACTTAAGAAAGTGATAGAGAATTGTGAATAATGCAGATTAAACTTAAAAGTGTGTCCACATAGACTTTATTTTGTGGAGGGGAGCTGGTTGTTAAATATTTACCAGTACATCTCTGAATACATGTTAATTGTCTGGCAACTCCTTGGTGTACTTGGCTTGTTCCCTCAAGTGAAGAATGAAAGACCTTACCCAGGGGCTTGCCTTTTTCCCCTCTGAGCTTCTGCATACGAAATGTGAAGTCATATTACATAGGAGAGGGAATAATAGAATTCTTATACACAAAGAACCTAAAAAATGGGATAAAGGCCCAACTTATCAATGTATATTCACTAGTACACATAAATGTGTATATTCTTGCATGCAATAGCATGCCATAATAATTCATTTACATTCTACAGAGTAAGGAAGGATAACATTTGCATTTATAAAATTCTAAGAAACAAAACCATATCCTTAATAAAAAGGAATCATAAAAACTGTAAAGGTCAGATATTATGGAAAGTATTTAGCAGTTAAAGATTTGTTAGCCCTCCTACAATTAGCCATGAAATTATCGACAAGTAGCTTCCCAAAACTGAGAAAATGAGGAGAATGCAGTAGATCATGAGTTGTTACCCTATGTTCTGTGAACTTGGTTTTCTAAAAATATTTATATAATTACATTTGGAAATAACTGGTTTCTTTTGTTATCCTAGGTATTTTAGTTTTTTTTTTATTTAAATACATTATTCTGAGAAAGGGTCACTTTGTCTTCATCAGACTGCCAAAGGGGTCCATGATACATAAAAGGTTAAGAGTTCCTACAATAGGTACATGATCTGTTTGGTCCCTTCCCTCTCAAGCATTCTGTCCTATATAGGGAGTTAATTTGCGTATCCTGATCCACTCAATCAGCATATAGGGAAGAGAGCCTTTGTCTGCAACTTTACTGAGCTCTTTCTATGGAGGATGTGGACATGTCCCCTGACATTTTGTTGAGAGAATGAAGGGGAACTCTTGGGCCTGAATGATTTCTCGACACAGTTATACATTTAAATGAGGTTGAATGATTAAGTCTCTGGGACTGAAGATGATTATGTTGCTTGGGGCTGTTTGGGGTGAGGGGTCAGAGCTACCCATTTGTTCTTGGCTGTTAAAAGGTAATCTTTGTCGCTGAGTTGTGGTTGAGATATCTAAAGAAAGAACTGAGTACAGACATTGCTAAGAGTCTAGGGAACTGGGAACCTATCAGTCATTTCTACACAGAGACCACAGCACTTTGCCCATCACCTCAAATTCCTCCCCTCCAGAACCTTCTGCCCCTAGAAATACCCTTTCCCCTGAAAGATCAGCCTTGGCCTTATCTAACCCAGTTTCAGTCTCTATAGCACTTCCATGTCCCACTACCAAATGTATGTACCTTCCTTTTCCACCTCAAACCACCTAATGGATTGTCTTCTCCCATTGGGTTAGAATGTAAACTCTTTAAAGTCAGGGGCACTTTTGTTTCTGTGTACCTCGGGGTTTAACAAAGTTCCTGTCCCATAATCATGCTTAATAAATGCTCCATCTCTCTCTCTCTCTCTCTCTCTCTCTCTCTCTCTCTCTCTCTCTCTCT